>NC_000072.6:12515000-12815000 GCF_000001635.26 Mus musculus | reverse complement strand
TCGTATTTCTTATCTTTCATTCCCAGTCCTGGTGTGGTCCTTTTGTAAAGGTTGCCGGCCATGGTGATGTGCATGCAGAATTAAATCTCTAGTTTAATTCTACCAGAATTATTCAGTCATCTGGTTCAGCTTTTTCTTGGGAAAAATGAGAAATGTTTTGCTTTTTTAATCACAATGTCTGATTCAAAATATAACAATATGGAAAATATACATATACATACTTCCCAATCTTTCTTTTTATACTTCATTGGATACTTTTGTAATGCAGTGATAGCACAGGGGAATGCACAGCTACTTACTCTTCCACATTATGTCCGTGCTACTACTCTAAGACTTCATGAATTATTTAGGGTAAATAATGTTTGGTAATTTCTGTTCTTTTTATTTCCAAACTTTGGATTTTCTTAAATTTTTTGGATATGGAACTATTCAAGGCTGCATTACTTTTCTTTTTGTATGTATTTTCTCATTGGTAGATCATATCAACTTGCATAGTTTCAAAGCTTTGTTCTTTTTGATAAATTCTAATCCTCTATGTTAGCCACGATATCTTTCATAGCTTTAGTTGTACCACTTTTAGAACTTCTTAGATCAGCATTTAAATGTTTGTTTTGCATTGCTAACTTCAGTAATATTGTAGGACCCCAAGAAGGAGCCCCCCCCCACTCAAGTCTCGAGGCGCAGGGTTATCCAAAGAAACACGAGAGACCTCCTTGTTGCAAAAGCACGAGGTAGCTTTAATGGCGGAGCTCCGGGTTAATACATATCTCACGCAGAAGACAGAGGAATTGCCCCTGAGACTCAAAAACTCGGGGTTTTTATAGGGTAGGGATTACAGGCTAGGAAGAATTGGCATGGTTACATACGATTGGCCCATTCAAACATCAGCAACATGATTATGAGTCAGCAGAATAGTACGTGCAGGCCTGGGCGTATAAGGATTCTAAAGTCAGGGGCTTATCTGAGTTGACAATGCATCTGGTTAATGTTTCAGCTTTTAACTATGCTCTCTATAAAAAGGGGTGGGGGGTGAGCAGGAGGTGCTGGGCTGCCAGATGGTCAATGAGTCAGCCAAAATAGTCAGAACCAGTTCCTGCATTCCTTCCCTTATCTTTACAACTGGGTAACCTAGCTTCAAGATGGACTCGGGCATGCCTGGGCTATTTGACATACATTACATGAATCACAGGTCTCAAGTTTTATTTCCTTTCGATATGTGTTGTGTCCGGCCAGCAGATCACAGCCTGGGTTCTGGCATAGAAAGGCATTTTGGAAACCTGGAAGAGAAGAGGGGCTAGGAGGTGAGAGAAAGAAATGCAGCTAAGACAGGCATTCTGATCAAAGCTCAATTTTACTGTTCCACACACAGTTATGAAGCAGGGGAAGGGGCCCGATTCCCGCCAATTAATCTTGGGGTCCAATAGCAGGGTGACTACGTGCATTGCTCCGAACAGCAAAGAGGCAGGTTCCAGCAGTGGGCATACTTGATTTTGGTTCTCTTCTTTTTTTTTTTTTTCCCATGTGTGTAAGTATATGTGAGTATGTGTGTAAAGTTTATGTGTACATGTATATGCATGAAGGCCAGAGGAATGAGTGGACTGTCCTACTTTTTACTTTCTACCTTATTTCTTAGGGGCCTGGAACTATTTTGCTGGAGGCTCAGCTCATAAGCAACAATCCCTGATGAGCCTTCTGTCTCTATGTCACTCAATGCTGGGTTACATGGTTGCATAGCTACATACATGCACTGAACCAGTCATTACAAGAATGTTGGGATGAAACTCCTGATCCTCATGGTTATGCAACAAACATTCTTACCTATCAAGCAGTCTTTTTAGTTCTTGTTTCCTTTTGCTGCTGTTTAAATAATTATTTATTTATTTTTGAGTACACTTAGATATACAAGAAAAGGGCAATGGATCCTATTACAGATGATCGTGAGTTGCTGGGAATTAAACTCAGAACCTCTGGAAGAACAGTCAGTGCTCTTAACTGCTGAACTATCTCTCCAGCCCATTTCTGTTTTTCTTATCCTTGTTGACTTCAATGACTTTTCTGAATTGCCATTTCCAAGGTGCACTGATCTGCTTTCATTGATAATGTCATAATTTCTTTAATACTTAATCTTCAGACAAACCCCAAAGCCCTTCTGATTGTTTTAACGAAATATATCAAATGCACTTTTATTTTTCTAGTATACAAGTTTCCAGACTTACTATGGCATGACTAATAGATTTATCACTTGACTATGGTATAAAAAATGTCATGCACTCAGTTGAAATCATATTTTGAATTTTGGTCATATTCCTGGTCAAGAATATGTAATATGATTCTCTTGTGCAATGTAGGACAGAAAAACCAGCCACAGTGGCCAGCTCTCAGTCATTTCTACTTTGATGAGGTTATAAAATGATAAAGTGTGCATTGTGTTGCTGAGCTGTGATATCCAGCAGGGTAGGTGATGTAAATGCATATTCAAATTATGATCACTTCAGTATTGAGTGGGTTTATCAGTGTATGATCTTATTTTGAGTTGAGGAACATTGGTACTCACTGCCTTGCTGGGATCATCTCTACTGGCCTTCATAATAACTCCTATGTGCCTGAGTCCTCTTAAAGGCACCACTAGGCACAGTATAATATATTGTCCTTCTTGTTGTACATTCTCCTTTTACCTTCAAGCTTTATTTATGCTTTTAAAGCCTATAATAAATCTTTTCACTTCCTCACATGCTTTGCCAGAGTCTTATCAGAGCAGAACAGTCATAAACCTCGCTTGATCCTCTAGAAGGTGTGCTCTTACATTCTTGCAATTCCAAGAGAGAGGCTCAAGACCTGGGGGAGAGGGGATTCCATAGGAGACTAGAGAGACTCCATCCAGTAAAGAAACACTATTGGGCACTTGGATATGACTAGCCAGGATGGAGATATGTTATGAGTATAAAATGCCTAGATTTCTAGGTCAGGTCAGATAAACATAACATTGGATTTCTTAATATTCATTTATACTAACACACACAAGTTGCACATATATTGTAATATATAACACAAGTACCTATTTGCAGAAATCTGTAAATCTGCTAATGTATATGTTGAACAGTTTTAGATATACATAGTTTTCAGGAAAATTGTCTAACTGAGCTGAGACCTAGCTTATCTTGGGGGTTAGTAACTTGACTTCTGACTTGTCCTTCCTTTCAATTGTGTGCACATGGCAAACTAACTGGATTATCCTCTAAAGTGAGACCCTTCCTGCTCTTTTACATCCTATTGAATGACCTTGAAGAGGGGCAGCACTCAGGGTAGAAGTAATCAGTTAAACATACCTCTGAGACCTGAAATACTGTATCTTGTTATGTTTCAGGCAATTATAATCGCTGATCCTGATATTGTCTAGGTAAATAATTCTTATGTGATAATGATTCATTTGGCTACTTTGTGTAACAAAAAATCATGACTTAGTTTATGACACAAAGACTGCTGGATATCTGATATAAGACAAGCTGTCAAATAGGTCTGGTGTCTTTGAATAGAGAACGACCTTGCCATAGTAGATGGGGCCTTTCCCCTTCTAGGGCTGGAAGAAGAGCATTGTCTACTTGAATGGTAAATTGTGATAAAGTAGTGAGAGCAAAATTGCATAGCATAATCACTGCAATTTTTTATTGAATTGAGCCCTTCGCTCTTACTCTTGACAGGACAGTTTATTGAATGTGCTTGTGGAAAACAAAGAAAGGCAGTAAAAAATATATATCTTTTCTTTCTGTCTCCTTTTTCTTTGTCTAAGAATAGAAAAGGCAAAAAGTGTCTACTTCAAAAGTGCATTTGTTAAATGGAAGAACATTTTCAGGTGCAAACAGACTCTTTAGAAATATCATAAAACTGCGTGGCTCAAGGGCAATCCAGTGACAGATGAGGTTTCTAGCTTACACCCCTGTCCACTTGAACAATGGGAATTTCTTCTGTCCTTTATTCCAGGGAAATAGAAAAATTTTACCAGCTAATAAAATATTTTCATTGAAAGGTAGAAATATGATTTTTAACAGATGACTAATGTTTAATTTATGCAACTGATAATAAAGGGTCAGTCATTTTCAAATTAAACTCTTCTGAAGATGTGTGAACAGAAAAATAATTACCTGAAATTTAAGGTAGAAATTTACATGGCAGTTGGCTTTGAATGCGTCAGCACTGATGGTTTTGGGGTAGTTAAAATAATTCTTCTTGGCTTGTACTAAGTACTTTCAAAGCTAGTAATCTTTGTAAATAATGTCTTGGCTTTTTCTTAAAGATTTATATTTAAAAGTGGGAATAATACCATTTATCATGAAATGTTTGGGTACAATTTATTAGTGTAATAAAAACATCTATTTCAGACATTGAATTCAATTATTATACTTTGTTTTGGTTACTACTAATTTCAGTAGAATATTATAATTGAAGCTTTAATTGAGATTTTTTTTCTATCACTGGTGAGCGTTCATATAAAATTAGGAATTTAAAATGGAAGAATATTAAAAATGATGGAAGACATACTTTGCCTTCCTCCCTACTCTGCCTGCCTGAACTTTCTGCCTTTACAGATCCACGAGGGTCTCATAGTTTCATCTTTAAAGACTAACATCTTATTTGCTCAGAAATATTTAGATAAATTACAACATTTTGTAGTTCTTCTAATTCTCTGTGGCTTAACTACCATGTAGTAAAGAATAGAATGGTATTCAACAAGCAGTGCTCATATGAGATGCCATGGTTACATATACTACTTTTAATCTTACTTGGTACAGTATTTATGTTTTGTAAATCTAGATGTGACTAAGAAAGATATGCAAAGAAATATGCTAACTTTTTATTTATGGAGAACCTCAAATTTCAAATAAATAGGCAACTAAAACTAGGAAAATTATTTTTTTTATCATTTTGATCATTATCTTTTATGGTATTCTCATCTTTTACTTGATTTTGAAACCATCTAGCTGATTGAGTCTTAATTAATTGAGAAAATACGTACTAATAAATGATAGTCACATAATTTCTTATCTGTTTGTTAAAATGAGCAGGCCAGAAACAGAATTTGCGGTCCATCCTGAACGTCTGCATTCAAAGCGCTAGCAGCTGTGTGTGGCTCTTTGGGCTGGCTTCCTACTATCACCAAAGCATATTATCTTCCATGTAGCTCAGATGCATTTCTAGCTAGGGAGTTGCCTGGATGCTGCTGCTGCTGGCCAGCAGGGCTCCACTGTCTTGGCATAAAGGCTGCATTTAAACACTCATTCATTTTCATGCCATCCAAGAGAACCATTATCATGAACATGATGAATTCATGAGCCAGGGAGAACTACTGCACTCTATTCTCTTTCCATTTCTTCCGTTTCTATTGTTATGGCACCTCAAATAAACATGATGTATTCTCACAGTGTTATTTATAGAACACAATGTGCTTTTAGACGTTCACGGCAGTGCATTTTCTTTTCCTATGTGCTTATATTTTTACCTAATTTATGCATGTCACTTTTTAAATTTTCTTTTTCCACCATCAGGCTTCTTCTTTCAAAGATGTGTGATTGAAAATTTCTAGCTTTGGAGAAAGACATACCTGCATTGAAACTGAGCTTAAGTTTTCATGCTAGGACAGCATAAAAACAACAACAACAAGAACAAAAAAAAAAAAAAAAAAAAAAAAAACCACACACACATAAACACACACAAACAAACAAAAAACAAAAAAAACACCCCAAAAAAACCAACAAAAAATTAGAATCTAAAGTTTTAGTTTCACTGTCTAGAAATAAAAATAATAGTATCTCTGCTTAAAATTATTGTGATAATTAAACAGAATAGTGTACATACCAGACTCAGCAAGAGAAAGCATTGAATAAATATTGGCTTTTTTTTTTTAATCAAGGGCTCAACATATTTTCCAAATTTGAAGAAGATGATCAATGTTGGTTCTTGCTACACTTTTTTGACTTGGAAACCTCTTTCTACATCTACCCCTTTTTCTTTTTATTTTCTTTTATTTAAAAAATTATATAACAAGATAAAACAGAAGCTAACACATTAGAATTGGACAAGACAAACAGTAGAAAGAGAGCACAAGAAATGGAGAAATAGTTGTTTGGGCAAAAAAAAAAAAAAAAAAAAATCCAATGAAATTGCTAAACGCGAAATCATAGTGTATATGCGAAGAACCGGTGCAGAGCTGTGCAAGATCTGTGCATGCTGCCTCAGTCTCTGAGGTTACATGAACTTTGATTATATTGTTCTAGGGCCTTGTTTTACTTGTGTCCTCCTTCCCTTCTAGCTTTTACACTCTCTCTCCTTCATCTTCCCAGGGTTCACTGAACCATGAAGGGAGGAATTTGATGGAGACATCCATTCAGAGCTAAGTGTTCCAAGGTCTCTTGGTCTCTGCATACTATCTGGCTGTGGGTCTTTATATATGCTCCTTTCTGGTGCAGGAGGAAGCTTTTCTGATAATTGATCAAGGCACTGATCTATAAGTATAAGCAGAATGTCAGTAGGAGTTATTTTCTTGCTTTGGATTTTTTTTAATGTAGTATTTGGCTTTATTCTGGGTCCTTAGATGATCTAGTCAGGCTCTTAGGCACTCATACAATGTCAGGCATGGGTTCCATCGTGGTGTACGCCTTAAGTCAAATGAAATATTGCTGGTTATTCCCACAAGCTTCGTGTCAGTATTGCCTTAGCATATATTGCAGATTGGGCATCATTGTGGATCAGAGGGTTTGTGGCTGAAGTGCTGTTTATGTTTCTTTTTCGGTAGAATGCAGAGCCCTTAGCTAGGGCATAGGGGTAAAGGCTCTATATGACCAACAGCTTAACTTCTTCCTATTCAATGAATTGTGTGTGTGTGTGTGTGTGTGTGTGTGTGTGTGTGTGTGTGTGTGTGTGTTGTCTTCAGCAATAGGTTCTTGCTGTTACTTTGGGGAGAATAATCATTTTAGCTACAGCCTGGCTCAACCTTTCTTCCAGAACAAATATTTATGCAACCCTAGGTGTAGAGCTATATAATGTAAGTGTGCAAGTCAGCAGATACTGATGGCTAAAGATAATTTAAAAAAATTGGCATACATATAATTTTACCATCTTGTCTTTAATAAGTTAAAAACAAATTGTGTGGTAATATGAAGGTTGTACTCATTAATTTTATACAAAGAATTTGACCTTGGCTGAATATTTGATACTGTATGACACAGGCCATCTTAAACACTTATCCAGAGTTGGTTAATATTTGATTTTCTAGTCATCAGTGCTAAGAGTTCCATATCACATCAATACATAAGTATGCAAGTATGTTTAAGACTATTTTAGCAATAGTGGGAAATCTTGTTTGACTCCATGCCAAAGTTCATTAATGATATTTTTAATGAGACAATAATACAGAAAAGGGTTTTGTGAGACAATAGATCATATAGCAGTAGAACCAGAACTAGGCATAAACAGAAATAGGCCAGGCGAATTATGTCCCTATGCACTCGACTCCCAGGAGCCTGTTTATGCAGGTCCACTCCCTTCTTCCATCTCAATAATGCTACCCTATTATGACTCCACCAAGAGATTAATCCATTCATAGGTCAGCAATTTTATACTGTAATTAAATGAAGTGGCATTCTTGCCATTGACAGTTACAAAATCAAAACTTTCAGTACTTTCAACTGAAAATGTTGAAAAAAAATCTATATCATGTGACAGCCACCCTTTACACCAGATTTCTTCATTTATTTGATTTTACTCTATCCTTTTGACTTTAAAGTGTCTTTAAAAATGTTCCCAGTTTGTGTTTTTGGTTTTGTTTTTTATTATTAATAAGAACACCGGGTCTCAACCACTCACAAAGAAACTACAGGCAACTAAGGAGCATTGATAGTGAGAGAAATAAGCTTTTCCAAGAAAGAGAAGATGGATCAGTTATCCAATTCCAAATGGTCAGCCCTTCCCCCAACCCCCAAATATATGACTACTTCTTCATTTTTTAAAATTTCTATTTCAGTGCTTTCAAAGGTTATCTTTTTGCACTTTCTGTGCTTCATGTTCATTTCTATTATTGACTGTCTGACTAATATGTTATAAAGCACAATAAAATTAGTAAAATTCAAAATGACTTTGGCAACAATAAGAGAAGACAAAAATGAAACTGGAATCTTATAGGTATTTTTTTCTCTACAGTTTTTACTTCTTTTCCTGGAAAGCACTGTTTATGTCAATACCAATCAATTGAAAGTGGTTGCCTGGAGTGCTCTGTGGGAAAAGACAGAAGCCGCATATCTACTTAATGGTTAAGTGGTCTAAAAGTTGTCTAATCAATTAGCAAGTTGACCAGAAGCTTGGACGTTAGCTACCTGGGTTTGTACGTCAAACCTGCATTACATTCTTTATTCAGATCTCTGCCTTTTCCTATGCTACTGTTAGTGGAAGTTTGGCTCACAAGGAACTGTACTGTTGCTATATCACTCCAGGTTTACCTCCTATATTCTTCTTGCTTCTAGCGGTGTTTCTAGCAATTCATTTTGGTTATATACAAGTATTATTCTTTTTTTATTTTTTCCTTTGTATTTCTTTTTTTTCGATTTTTTTTTGATTTTTTAAAATTTATTAAGCATTATAATTTTCTATAGTAATCAAGCCAGTTAATTGATGTGTGTGTGTGTTTTGATCTGAAATTGATTTTAAAAAATCATAAGGTTAGAACTGGTGAGATATCTCTGTAGTTAAGAGCACTAGTTTCTCTTCCAGAAGACCTTGCAGCAATTTCCAACATTCACGTGGGTTCTTACAACCATCTGTAACTTCAGTTCCAGGGTATCCACACTTTCTGGCTTCCATGAGAACCACGCATGCATGAGCTAGGCGTATATGCAAGCAACACCTGTATACATATAATAGAATAATAATTAAAAAGAAAAAAAACCTTAAAAGATAAGCTTTTCACCATAGATAATTTCTAAAGTCCTGGTTAATATGCTTTGATTGACTTAAATGGATATCTATATTTGAAACATGAACACTGTGTAATTTTTGCAGATTTTTGCTCAACAACTGTCTAATATTTCATGGACCCCTCAATTTAACACTTGTCTGCAGATTTCAAACACCTAGTTTCAAGAGAGAAAGATCTTTGTCTTCCATAGTCACATAAAAAGATTTAAAGGGTTATGAATTCCTAAGTGTGAACAGGTTATTATATAGGTAATTTAAGAACTAGGAATATAGATACATCTCTTCAATGCTATAGTACATATTTAACAATGGCCTGACTCAAGAAGACCTTAGCTATGTGAATTATTTGCACAAAATAAAAATATAAGTTCTTATCAACATCTTGAGTGCTATAGTATTTTGTAATTCATTGATGATTGCTAATTTTAAAACATGTTATTTTATATATAGTTAATAAAATATAAAATGTATTTGGGGTGGTAAAATTGATCAGTGGGTTTAGGCAACTGCTACTGTGCCTAACAATCTGAGTTTGATATCCGGGTTCTATGTGGTATAAGGAGGGAACCAACGCCTACAAACTTCACTGACCTCCACCTATATGACATAGCATGCTTGCTACTCCCTATAGTAAAATAAATAAATAAACAAAATACATCATTTTCCTGAAGAGTAATTAAGCATCCACAGGAAATGTTACTTATATATGTTTTCACAACTGACTGTTTGGCACGGTTTGACTAAATATTTGGTTTATATATAGCTCTCCTTTGAGAATTAAAATTTGTTTTCATCATAGGGCTGCTCTCTCCTTCATCTTCTCCCAGATGTTCATTTTTACCTCCCAACCCCACTTTGTTGCTTTTGCCTTTTAAATCTGTCAAGTCCAATTTGTTCAGTTGATATATTTCTGGATGTATAGCTTTCCACTGGACTTGTCAACTAACCACGGATTACATTTTTAGAAAAAAAAAATGGATTATTTTCTTTTCTCTTTTCTTTTCTTTTCTTTTCTTTTCTTTTCTTTTCTTTTCTTTTCTTTTCTTTTCTTTTCTTTTCTTTTCTTTTCTTTTCCTTTCCTTTCCTTTCCTTTCCTTTCCTTTCCTTTCCTTTCCTTTCCTTTCGTTTCTTTTCTTTTCTTTTTTCTTTTCCTCAGCCAGTATCAATTTGCTTATTTAGAGGTAGTGCTTCATGCTAAATTTCCTCCTCCATTCTGGGATTTGGTGTGGCTTGAACTTGCACAGATCTGATGTACACTGTTGCAATCACTATTAGCTCACATATCCTGTAACCCTTCTGTGTATAAAGATATGTTTCCTTGTAGTCTTTTAGCACTGGCTCTTACACTCTTACCCTCTTTGACAATGATCACTGGTGAAGGGACAAGGTATAAAAATGTTATTTGTGGTTGACTATTTAGCTTATTTTTTTTGAGCAAAGTCATTGGTAAATTTCTGTAGTAGAAATAGCTACTTCTCTAATGAAAGTTGAGAGATGTATTAATCCATGATGTCATGATGAGTCTTGTGATACTATATTTATTTAGAACACTAGTGGCGTTAGGTCACCCATGGGGTCTATAGCCTAGCTAAAGGTTGTTGGCCCGATAATGGTTTTCATCTTGTGGAGTGGGACTTAAATCTAATTATAAAGTAATTGATTACTCTCATGATAAGTGTGCCAAGACTGCATCAGTGGGTCCACCTTACCATGCAGTCGTGGCTGTAGCTTGCAGAGCTTACAGCTGCATAATGATGATTTCAAATGGATGATTACTTTTTCTTTCTCTAGTAATATTCAGGGAATCATTGGGCATGATGAAAGCTAGACATTAGGAATGAAGTTTGTAGTTGATTGCTCCATATTCTATTACTTGAATTTTATAATTTAAGATATGGGTCCTTAGCACCAAGTTCCATAAGTAAGTCAAGAACAATGGCAGTAGTCTGTGATGTTTGTGGGTCTCTGGGATCTCAATGGCAAGCAACTGCAATAGCACTGGATTCTTTCTTTTTCTTCTATAGCGTTAGGATCCAAACCCAGGCTCTTCACATGCTGAAATGCTCTATCACTGAACCATACTCTTACAGACGATTTGGTAATAGTTTTTCATCCTTTTTTCAGTGTGGGAAAACATTGATTACTCTTACTTTATTTTGTAATTTATTTTCTAAAAGCCACTCACAATGCTTTTTGATAAGTACTGGGAGAATTAATGCATTTTCATTTTGTTCTCCCCTTTATGCAAGCAGATTGCTCATATTTGCTGGTGACATTTAAATTTTCTCAGGCCAAAATTGAGATAAGAGCTTTTAATGTTAAACAAAGAAATTTGAAAGTCTCTGGTCTGACTTGGCTTAGGCAACTTTTTCTTTGGAAAACAGTACAGGCATAGTAAACATTTGTTTGTAGTTGATAACATTTGCTCTTAAGTTGTGTCTTACTTAGCATTTTATTGCTGTGAAGAGACACCATAACCAAGGCAACTCTTAAAAGGACAACATTTAATTGGGGCTGGCTTACAGGTTCAGAGGTTTAGCCCATTATCATCAAGGTAGGAGAATGGCAGTGTTCAGGCAGGCATGGTACAGAAGGAGCTGAGAATTCTACTTCTTCAGCTGGAGGCCCTTAGAAGAAGACTGGCTCCCACATGGTTAGGAGGAATGTCCCAAGACCTTCTACCCACAGTAACACCCTTCCTGCAACAAGGCCACAGCTACTCCGAAATAGTCACACCTCCTAATAATGCCTCTCCTTGGGCCAAGCACATTCAACCCACCACACTTGGTAACAGAAAAAAGTATTTTGTAAGTCTAGACAGTTAGCATGGACACTCCTTTCTGTTCAGTTATTTTCCTCAAAGAAACAGATTTTGAGCTGTAGTTTCAATGCCTAGAGTATATTAAAACCCTGTTTTTCAGCCAGCACATCTCTGGCATCTCTGAGGAGGAGACATGGAGGTTGTACTGAGATGATGTTGCTGGTTGCTGCAGATTGCAAGGGAAGCATTGTTACAGCAGGGGTTCTTAGATGTGTGATCTTTCTAGGAATGGGTACAACCTTTTGTAAAGCAGTTCTTTTCTGATTAAGGCCATTTTTGTAGTTGGAGAGTGAGTTCCTAAAAGGAGTGTACTGTTCCACAGGGCTCACTGCTGCTTCTTTCTCTATCCTGTTTTCAAAACAGAGCTACAAAGGAAGATTTCTGCACTATTTCCTTTTTTTCTACAAAATACTGAACTATAAATAAAATATATTTCTTTAAATATTTAGCTGTTCCCCAATCACTATTTGTATTTGCTTTCTTTCTCTTGAACCAACATAGAAAGTCAAAATAATGAAATACATCAAGAAAAGTGAGGTTTAAAAGTTTATCCTTTTTACAAAATTCCATTGCTAAGAAGGAGCAGTGAATATAAGTCCCAAACCTAGGCAAGACTATTGCAATGGATACCTTCTGGGAAAGGAGTAATTAATTTTCCCAATAAAATGTCACTGGATATATAAACTAACCAGGGCAAGCACCATGCCAAGAAGTAGTTGGTCAGCACCAAATAGAATCCATGTATTTGTGTGTGTGTGTGTGTGTGTGTGTGTGTGTGTGTGTGTGTACATATACTGTTTATTTTAGTTTGATGGGTTTTTTTTTGTCTTACTTTTTATTTTTTATGTTTGTTTTCCTTTTTTTCAGATTTCCTGTTTTGATTTTGTTGTTGCTGTTTTTCCTGGGGGGTTTTGAGACCGAGACAGAGAAGAGAGAGAGTCAGCAATAGAGAGACAGACAAAAACAGAGACAGAAAAAGTAAAAGAGACAGAGTGAATTGAGTTAAGAAACTTAGATATGAGCACATCAGAAAATTTGGTATTTGTTCCTTATCACTTTCAGAATTACTTCATGAGGTATTTACAAGGTTCAATGATTTCTTACCCATTTATCTCGATGTCATCTCTCGTATTTGAACAAATATTACCATTCTCATAAAATAACTTAAAAGAGATAAGTGAAGAGGGAAGTGGGTTTACAAACAGTATCAGTACATTATAGCAGATTCAGTACTATTAAAAGGGATAGGATGAGATTGGGAGTATACTCCTGTGGGCAAAGTTATTGCTATGAAATTATGAGAATCTTGGTTCAGATACCAATCACATAAAAATCTGGGTGGGGCATCATGTTCCTGTAAACCCAGTACTGTCAGGAGTGACAGTGGACAAGAAAACTCCCTGGATTCCATAGCCTGCCTATTTACCCAGCTAGTGAACTACATATTCTGTGAGAGATTCTTTCTCAATAAAATAATGTGGAAAGTCATACAAGGAAACATTTAATGACACTGACCTTTGGCATATGGATGTGTAAACATGAGCAAGTACAGCCCTAACACATGCATAGACCACATACTCATGCATACCCTACACCCTCCCCACACACAATTGTTTTTAAGGGAGAAAGTTATTAGATTTAAGTGATATAAAATTTTACACCTCAAGAGATTAAAGATGCTGAAACAGGGATCTGAAAATATAAGAAATGCTAAAACTTTTCATTTTGATTCAAAAGAATGAATCCAATATAAATGATAAAAATAAAGGATGAAAGACTTTCTCTTCTATCTATCCTCAGAGTAATAGAGGAAAATATCTGAACACTCTTTGGAAAGTATTGCAAAGAAACCACAGTAGAGAACAGGAAATGGTGTCTGAAATGCTCAAAATGAATAAATACATATTTCCACCTCTCTTTGGTACCAGAGTTTATAGAGATCCATATATGACATGAGAGCAAAGAAAAATTTGGGGGTGGGGTGGGGATGAGGGAGAGTAGTAGGAGAGAGAGAAGAGGGAAGAAACAGGAGAGTATAGGGTATATATATGGTATGAAAATACATGATGTGCTCTAAAAGTGTCTTTATGAATCACAATGTATATAGCCACAAAAAAAAAATATGAAGAAATGGATGCATCTACACAAGAGGAAAGAGTACCTTGCTGTTCTCAAAAGCGTGTAACAGACATTACTTAAAGCATCAAGGGACTGGAGAGATGGCTCAGAGGTAGTGAGCACTTACTGTTCTTCCAGAGGTCCTGGGTTCAATTCCCAGCAACCACGTGGTGGCTAATAACTATCATCTATAATAAGATCTGGCACCCTCAACTGGCATGTAAGCATATATGCAGGCAGAATACTGTATATATAATTAAAAAAATAAATAAATCTTTAAAATAAATAAAGTGTTCATGGAAAGACAACAAAGAGTCAAGGAGGGGCAGTCAGGAGGATGGAAACAAAACACCAGAAGGATGTCACACTGAGTAACTTTGAAAATAAAATTACTATCATAAATTAGAAAAATGAAAATCAAAGATGCTTTCTCAAAATGCTTTAAAGAAATTGTGTTGGTTTGGATAGGAATAGCCCCCATGGCCTAATATATTTGAATTCTTGGTCAATAGAGAGTGGCACTACTTTAGAGGGGTTAGGAGGTGTCATTTTGTTTGAGTAGGTGTGACATCGCTGAGGAAGTGTATCACTTGGGGTAAGCCTTGGGATTTCAAAAGCTCATGCCAGTCCCCATGTCTATCTCTTCCTGTTGCCTGTGCATCCAGATATAGAATTCTCAGCTCTTTCTCTGGCACCTTATCTGTCTACATGCTGCCATAGTTTCTGCCATGCTGATAAACTTCTGAAACTGTAACTAAGCCCCAACTCAATGCTTTGTTTTGTAAGAGTTGTCATACTCATGGTATCTCTTTATAGTCATAGAACAGTGACTAAGCCAGCAATAGAAGAAGAAATATCTGATTGACATGAAAAATAGAATTAAAGTTAATTATGTGGATATGTAGCATTACTGATAGTGAATATATATATATATATATATATATATATATATATATATATATATACATATATTCAAATATATGATATATATACATATCAAAAGGAAGGAATAAAAGCCTGTCGAATTGGAGAAGCACCTGTTCTTAAAGTTAAACAAGGAATTTCTATGTTTAAGAAAGTGTGAATTTCCATTGCATACACTGTAGTCTCCCCTCCCCCAGCCTGAAACCTGCTTGCTCAGGGGTGGAGCTTCCTGCTCATTCGTTCTGCCACGCCCACTGCTAGAACCTGCGGAGCGACACAAGTGCACCTTTCTACTGGACCAGAGATTATTCGGCGGGAATCGGGTCCCCTCCCCCTTCCTTCATAACTAGTGTCGCAACAATAAAATTTGAGCCTTGATCAGAATAACTGTCTTGGCTACATTCCTTTCTCTCGCCACCTAGCCCCTCTTCTCTTCCAGGTTTCCAAAATGCCTTTCCAGGCTAGAACCCAGGTTGTGGTCTGCTGGCCGGACACAACAATACACTAGCAAGCATTTGCTGAAAGGACCCTGATATCGCTGTCTCTTGTGAGACTAGGCAGGGGCCTAGCAAACACATAAGTGGAAGCTCACAGTCAGCTATTGGATGGATCACAGGGCCCCCAATGGAGGAGCTAGAGAAAGTATCCAAGGAGCTAAGGGGATCTGCAGCCCTATAAGAGCAACAACATTATGAACTAACCAGTACCCCGGAGCTCTTGACTCTAGCTGCATATGTATCAAAAGATGGCCTAGTAGGCCATCACTGGAAAGAGAGGCCCATTGGACACGCAAACTTTATATGCCCCCAGTACAGGGGAATGCCAGGGCCAAAAAGTGGGAATGGGTGGGTAGGGTAGTGGGGTGGGGGGAGGGTATGGGGGACTTTTGGGATAGCATTGGAAATGTAATTGAGGAAAATACCTAATAAAAAATATATATATATAAAAGAAAGTGTGAATTTCACTTTTACTTGTCAACTCATTGAGGCAGGATTTTTCCCCGTCCAATTACATTAAAATATTAGTGCAGCAGGAAGCCTGTGATTGTATGGGGCAAAGGGAGATGGAGCTAGAGTTGAGGGAGATAAAGGAGAAGGAAGCAAAACAGAGAACAGACAGGATGATCCAGATTCAGTGTGGCTTTAAATAGCCATAGGTATCATATGTTATCATATAGGGATAGAATAATTGGGATAAATTGTTTAATCTAGGTGGGCAGCTTGTACCATTATCAATTGGCCCTGGAATTATTGTTTGGGCTTCTAGTGAAATGAGAATTTATTGGCATATTAATCTGATTGGCTAATTATAATCTTCAAGAGTTTTGATTTTACCGGGTTACTGAGTATTATGAAATCTAACCGGTGACCAGTCATTGCACGGGACTGGCCTAAAAGAGACCCGCCAAAGGAACTTAGTGAGTCTGGTACAGATGTTTTGGAAGCTCCAAACCAAGAGAGACCGCTGAGTTGAGAACACCCCGGGGGAGCCATGTGGCTTGTCAGTAGCGTGGGAATTTAGCATTCCTTTTTATTATCTTCTGCAACAACTCATCACACTTTAGAAGCATCTGGGGGTGGGATGGGGGCTGGCCTCTGGCCATTTCTGTGTGTAATTCTCTTGCTTGTGTCTTACAGGTAGGATGACCTTCCCATTGTGGGTGATATAATTCTCCATGGAATCCAGCACTGCGCAAAAGTAAAGCAAGCTAAGCAGTAATACGCATGCGCTAATGAATAGCTCAGCGGTTTCTATGTTATGTGACTAGTTGCTTCAGGTTTCTGATGCATCGTTGTCTCTCTCAGATGGACTGTAACCAGAAATTGGGAGCTAAACAAACTTGTTTTTCCTTTAAGTTCCCTTTGTTAGGATATTTATTTATTTATTACCACAGCAATGGGAAAAACAATTAAGGAAGTCAATAATGAAAATACTATAAATTTAGATGCACTATAATACCACAATTCTGATCTACAGTGATTAAGAAATTGTCTAGATTATTTAGAGAAATGACAGAAGTTACCTGCAAATAAACATAAATAAGATTGGCATCTGACTTCTCCTACAATAGTATATACTTAGGAATAATGGAGTACTATATACGGATTTTAAGTTAAAAGGTGTATATGCTTTTAAAATAAAGAAAAAAAGCAGCAGAGACACTTTCAGAAATTCAAGACCTGCTTCAAAAATAAAAAAATAAGAAAATACTTATTTAAAAAGATAAACAATTTCTAAAACTATCAAAAACTATTTCCTGAGAAAGCAGTTTGAAAAACATGATGTACAAGCTTATTAATAATTCAGCATTGGAAATCTTAACATGGTAAATAGCATAGAAAGAAGCAGTCTGAGCTTTCATGCAAAACACTGAGTCCTGGACTCTGAAAATATATAGTTATTTAAAGGGACAGATCATCTTCAGAAATGTGTAGAGATAGCAGTGATATAATCTGAAGGAGAAAATGCACTCTATGGCAGTGCGCAGAATTTTTTAAACTATACTATATGCAATACTACAAATACAGCATCAGAAAATACAGTATAAAAGGGCATGCATAAAGTAAAAATAATTAAGCAAATGTATGCAGATGTACAACATGTCTGCATGATAAAAAAAAAGTCTGGATAATAGAAATAAAACCCTTAAATTTATTCAACTTACAAAATGTGCAACCACACATAATGGAGCAACGTGACACCAATGGGGACTTTAGATAATGAATTTAAACCAATTCTAAATGCAGATGGCTTTCAGGAAATAGAAAACTTTTTGAGTTTTTCTCAACTTTGAGACCAAAATCTAACACACCAGAGACAAGAGTGAGCAGGAAACACACTGTGTGTACACTTCTCAATTTTCAGTTAGATCTCATGGATCCCTGACAGCAATTAGTTCAAATCCTCTAGGACGAAGATTTGCCAAAAGAACTGAAGCATTTTTTTTCCTATTTTCAATGTTAATTTCTTTTCCCATATAAAAGATTAGACCCAACCAGGACCTTTCACCTAATTCGACAAGGGAACCACAACTTAGATACATGCCATCTGCTTAGTTTTTTAGGCAATGTCTCATAATGTATCTGTGCCTGTTTGTATTTCACCCACTCCACCCTCAACCCCTGCCTCCTGAGTGCTGGGATTGTAGAAATTCACCTCTACATGGGATTTTGCTTTAGAAGGTGGTGTATCAGACGGTTCATGTTTATATTTACTAGGCATGCTGTCCTTAAATTTTCTCTCTCCTTGCCTTTCTTCCTCCCTCATCCCTATATAATATATGACACATGATATATGCTATACCATATATGCTATACAATATATATTATATATACACTCCTTATATCTTATTAATTTATGTTCATAAGAGATAAAATGATCATTACTGATCATAATTGATCCACTGTATTCAGTTTATGAAATAATTTCATAAAATCAATCATTTATTTGCCATAGTGATCCATAGGTCTGGGTATGATTGACAGGGCTGTAAGGTCCTATGAGCTAGCAGTGTCTTCCACTCATAGAAGCAAAGTGAGACAGGTGAGCAGTATCCTTCCCATTCCAAAGGTATCTTCCTCTTTATGCAGATAATATAATGCCCATGAGGAAGAGAAGATGAATCTAAATAATTGTTAAGATACTCATTAAAGGCAGTTTGCTCATTTTTTAAAATGTGTGCTGAACAATCTACCTCAAGTTTTCTTTGCCAGAAAGGACAAAACATAAAGATACAAAGATTTTACTGTTCAAGATATTTCCCGTCTGGTACCTGCTGAGAAGCATATCCACGCATTTGAAATTTGTTGTTGTTGTTGTTGCTTCACTGAGTATGCCTGCCGTTTTCTTACTTCTTGGATTTTAAATAGCGTACTATGAACCTTAGGAGCCATAATATACTAGGAAGCTTAGCATTGACGTTTACAAGTTCATGTTACTTCTGCTTTATATGTGTGAACTGAAAATCTATTAATTTTATGTTTCACAACTCGGCTTGCACGTTTAGCCCGTGAACTTTCCTTTTTAATGAAAAAAAAGCTCAAACTATTATGACAAAGAAGTGAGTCAGGGTTATATAATATAATTTGAAACTCTTATTCTACTGAACACTACCAGCTGATACCTGCAGACACAGAACTCACCAGGACCTGCTTGCTGAAGCAACTGTGAACTCTGTTTGTTGTACATTCATCAAGACTTGTTTTCTAGGTACCCAGGGATCTGTTGAGAACTGTGTGTGTCACTCAGTTTTCCTGTAATTCTTTTATCTCCTGGGAGGAAACATTGCAGAATGGAAACAGGATCCCGGTTTCCACCAGGGTCCTGGTTTCCTGGAGCAAAGGAAATCCATGTGGGTTCATTTACTCCAGGTTTTGTGTATCAAAGAATGAAAAGACTAAAGCGAAATTAAGAAGGGAGAAAAAGGAAGGAAGAGATGTTTTAGTTATGCTGTTATTAAGCTTCAAACTCAGAAGAAGTGCCATGGTGCCTGTTTAACATATCAAAGCAGACCTGGCTTCAGGTTCTCCCACCATCCCACAGTCCCTACCTGTCACTGAGTATGGCTGGCATACCGTACTGCTACCCTGAACATTCCAGCCCATGGGCTGGACTGTCCTTCCCTAAGAGGCTCTTCCCTATATAATCCAGACATTTTGGTTGCCTACTGTCTCTGCCTCTCTCTGCCCTTCTTTCTGCCTCTCCTTTGCTTCTTTTGTACTTCTGGTCTCCTGGCTGCTTTAGTCGGTTCCCCTCTCTCCCTTCCCCTTCCATTACTTTTCTCACATGGTTCATGGCCATGAACACTCTGGACTCTCCCAGATCTGTCTGCCTCTGGCTATGCTGTCTCATATATCTGCAAAAAACCTCCTCCACCATAGCTAGGAAAAGTCCTATCCTTTCTTTCCTGTTCCTTTCCATTCATTCATTCATTCATTCATTCATTCATTCATTCATTTATCTATCTATTTATCTATTTATTTATCTATTTATTTGTTTGTTTATATTCAACTATAGTCTAAGAAATTTAAAAAGACTCAAGCATAAAGATAAAAGTGTCAGTCAACATGTAATCTCAGGTTGAACCTGATCAGTAGAAACCACAACTGCCTTTAATAAGTTTCTTCCTCTTTGTTCTTTATTCAAATTTGAGAGGTCCAGAGTTTTCCCATACTCAAGTTCCAAAGCTCTACATTAAAAACTAAGTGACTTTTCCTTTAGAAATTCTAGTAGTTTCACTTGAGTTCTATTTAATGTTATTTCAAAACACTAAAATTCAAAACAAATCCTATCTTAATATTCCATAATGCTGCTATCTGCTCTTGAGATAATCATATGACTTCATAGAGGAAAATTTACATATAAACAACAAAAACAAATTTACTATATTGAATCAACTCAGTTTGTACCAACAGCTTATTTTTATTAGCAAATTATAAAGCTAAAATCCTTTTTCTAATCTACAAATGTATCATTATTTGTTATATTAGCTAGTTCATGATATGGTTTTCTTGTTTTTATTTCTCTCAGACTTCTATGCATACATATAAATACATCTCCCTTTAATTTCCCATAATCCAAAAACAAATAAATAAGATACAACCTTTTATGTAAAAGTACATAGATAAAGTGTTTTTAAATAAAGGTAAAGTCAGTCAAGATGACTAATGAAATATTTGATTCATTATATGTGGAAGATTACAATGGCATACTGGACTATTCATGTTTGGGGATTTCCTTCTAGGTAATTGGTCTTTTCTGTTGAGACAGCAACATTTGTTATCTGACTAGGGGCAGATGGTTCAACAAAGAATTTTACAGGAAAAGATCAAAGATAGAAGATGTTAATTTAATTCTTATTTGTTGAAGGTTAAATATTCTGGAATATTGTTTAATGATTGCACTTACCTGGTCACCATGGGTGACTGCATTCTTTCTTATTCAAATATTCTGATTAAGTTGGAGAAAATGCATATTTTCAGTGATCCTTTCAAAGTTCAATTGTTATTGGTATGTATAAAAGCAAGGAGATATTTTACTAATATAGCCTTTAAAACTATTTTATAAATTATTTGATAATTTTGTACAGTGCATTCTAATCATGCATCAAATTCCTTCTCTAAACTCTTTTCAGAGATAATAGTGGCAGGAAAGTTACAGAGTTAACTAATACAGCTTTTAAGTAATCTCTTGCATTTTGTGGCAACATTTTTATTGTTGTTTTAAAGACATTTAGATTTTAATGGTAATAAGGTAACTGAATTGTCCTTCTTAGAAATTTTATCTTCCTCTTAGTTTGGAAAAGAATTCTTACCATAATGTGATTGAAATGATGACTATTTTACTTCCCTTCCCATACCTGAGCATTAATTCCTTATCAAGAGTATATTTAAGCTATACAACCCCTGTATTTTAAATTATTCTAAAACATGATCAATACTATATGTAAGCTACCAAAATCCATCAAGATTGTATGTTTAAACTTTAATAGTTACTATTAGATTATGAGTGCCTTATGTAAATAAAACCTTTCACGATTCGTTCAAAATAAAATTTACTTTCAATAGTCAAAATTTAAGAGATATTACTGACAAAATGATTTTCCTAATGTAATAATCCTTGAATAAAAACTGTACATAATTTTTGTTTAAAGACATTTTTGGTAAATATTATGTTGTAATCTAATATTTAAAAGGAGGCTAAATATAAAAATAAAGATAAATTTTACTAAACCTCTGAGATTCTATGAAGAAGTAATGTAAAAATAGAAGCTGCCACGCCTGGCATAAATTTTAAGCACTAATTATGTCGTGGTCTCCTGCTTCCCAGATGGTTTGCTTGGATGCCATGATCCCTCTTCTCTTATCTCCTGGGCTTCAAAGGAGGCATGAAAATAAGTGGAGACCCATGTGTCTGCCCATGGCCTAATTAGAACTGGGCAGTTAGCCTCAGAAAAACTAAGTGCTCTGAGTGTCCTGTCTCGTCCCTTACTGTCAAATTATCTTAAATCCCTCTTTTGAATAAAGCGCTACATTATTCTTCTTCAAGCCAATATCTTTGCTCCTATTGAAAATAATAAAATTTAAAAGATAACAGTAAGGACTGAATACCTAGAAAGGTACAAGATAACAAAGAAACAACTAAGTTGTACTGTTTTCAAACCTGATACAGCCAACTGTCTTGATAATTCAAAGAAGGAGTAAACTTATTTCACTGAGCATTAAACTCATATACACCCACTCTCTCAGAGTGGGAGATAAGTCGTCATTCAGAATATACTGCCCATATTTTGCAGAAGTATAAGTGTCCTGGAATTGACTGAGAAACTGAACAAAAATGAGGTATCTTATTTCAATTATTACTTGGTATGAGTAACTGCATGCTAGTTTGTCCATCTACTTAGTTCCATTACAAATGGGAAATTTCAGTTTTGTGCCACATTTTGTGCCACATGTATTCTCTTACCATTTTTTTTTTTTTTTTTTTTTTTTTTGTGGTTTGGCTGGACCATTTCTTGTGATACTATATATGCCTCTCATTGAGTAGGGATGAGATTTAGGAAGTTATAGGGTGATGTCAACTCATTCCACTGATCACAGTGGAAATTCTGAAACTAACATTCGAATGATGATTCAATTTTGACAGTAGTTCAAATAAATTTGCCTCTAGTCCTCTTATCAAGAGCAAGTTCAGCATTGCTGTTTATTTGAGACCCAGAACCCTAAGCTTTGGTTCTTACATATGGATTGTTATAAAAGTTAGTGAACCTTCTTCATCTGTAACATTAGATGATCATTATAATGATCATCTATAACATTATGGCAACACACATCTGTCTGTTATGATTTCTAGAGAGCACAGAGTGAGTCATTTCTGTTTCATGCTTGAAATCACAGCCTTAAACTTGGTAGACGATGTTCACCATTATTGTTCTGCAGCACAGAAAATCACCTGTGCTTAGAACGGTAGACTCATACATTTGAATATTTGGTCTCCAGTTGCTGGAGCTGTTTGAGAAGTGCAGCCTTAGAGGAGGCATGCCAGTGAGGGGTTGGAGTCAGGGTTTCATGGTCGGGTTCAACTAAGGGGTTGGGTTCAAGGTTTCAAAAACCTATATATCATTTCCACTTAGCTCTCACTGGCACCTAGTTGTCTGCTTCCTGACATGCCATGATTGTCATGGACTTTAACCCTCTAAAACTTTAAGTCCTAAATAAATTCTTTTTTTCTATATGTTGCCTTGCTCACGGTATCTTATCACAGCAATAGAAAAATAACTAATGCTGTTCCATATTGAAACACTTCTTTAAGAGGATTCAATCAACTGTGTAAATGAATGCTCACTCTTTTTGAAGTTTTAATTTCCTGAAAATATAGACGAGTACTAGTATAACCAAGAGACACATTTGTTATTAGTAATGGTCCTTAACTGCAAAAATTCCATTTACAAAAACATTTTGGTCATAAGATATTTGCATTTTAAGTATCTTTAGCTACAACTTTTATATAAAAATGTTAATAATTTTTCAAAACCTTCTTTATTAGAAAAAATTGTGGTGGTAGAATCATATTTAAATATTAGGCTTTCCCTAACATTAGTCATGAGTGAATAGATTTATATGTAATTATTATTTATTGATTTATTTATGAATATTTAAACCTCTAACAATTTTTTTTACTATTTCTTCACTTTCTTCAAGTAACTACAATTGCATTTCAAAACTTTTAGTATAAATTTTGAATAGTTTCTTCTTGTTTGAATTTTGGTCTTACCATCCACAGTTACAATTACTAACAACAGGCAAATAAATTTATTATTCTTTGAAAATCACCCAGATATTTGCACACAATTGTCACAATATTATTCTTTACATTCTTTTCTCGGTTGTTATTCATTCTTAAGTTGTTCTCTAAATCCCCAAGTTTCTTTTAATCTTTCCATCAATAGCACACATCGAAATGAAAGTAATGAGAGAAATGAATTTTTTCAACACAAGTAATTCCAGTGTTTTATTACTTCTTAGAGAACAGTAAAGCATTCTTTTAAAGACAACAGAAATAGATTCTGTGCATCCCTGGGTTCATACAGGATGGCACAAGGAAGTGTGGAAGCCTGGGTCTGTGCTGTTTCAAACCTACAAGTGAAAGGCAACTGCCATATTTAGTTCAGAGTCACCAAGTCATTCCGTTACTATGCAGTTAATTAAAATGGGCTTTTGCAACTTTAGGGACAATAACGCTCTCTATAGACCAACTTTTTGCTAGGTTTTAATATTATAGCATTTCAAACTAACTTCCTTTTCTGGCAAAATTAGCTCATTTCATTATCTGTGATCATCCATTCTAATTATTTTATTATTTTGCAAAGACTTTAATGGTTTTAGCCTCAAGACCTCTTGAAAGTGGATAGCAGGACTTAAAGAGGGAGCAACCTTACTTAGAGGGAAGAACTGTGAGAGGAGAGACCTACATGGGTGGGGGGCACTGATTTGTATGTAAATAAAGAAGATAATTAATTAATAATAAAACATTAAAAACCTTAATTAGGTTTTTAATGAACTTAATAGAACCTAATAGAGCTCTGTACTATTATAAGAGGATCAGCAACAGTGTGACACTTTCTGAGAACTGATATAGTGTTCTAGAAATATGAAGGACTCATGTTTATAAAGTGGTTGCATAGCAAACCCTGATCTCACCAATGACCACTCTCCATCCCTACTCCTGCACTCATTAATTTAGACTCTAGGTTTTCTTCTTGTCACTAAAGTAGTATTCTAGCTATAAGAAACAAATCATGACTTCCAGGTTTCACATGCCAAGGGGCCATATTAATACACTATGTTTTGTATGATTTCCAACATGTCTGGTAGTTAATAAATACAAACATTTTCACCAATTTCTTGGTTCATTTATTACTAGTAAAGAGTTCTCATTTATAAACTTCTTACAATTTTAAAAATGTTAAGCACTGCCCTATAATGTGTGTTGGCCCTAAATTCACTTATTTTGCCATCTATCTTGCAATTTTGTTTATGATGTTTTTCTTGGTATATGTTTTTAAATCACATAGTCATATTTATGATTTTTCCCAGTTAATTTCTTTTGTATTATATTTAGAAATATTTGTTTCACAAAAAATAGTGCCCGGTGTAGTGGCGCACGGCTTTAATCCCAGCACTTGGGAGGCAAAGACAGAGGCAGGCAGATTTCTGAGTTCGAGGCCAGCCTGGTCTACAAAGTGAGTTCCAGGACAGCCAGGACTACAGAGAGAAACCCTGTCTCAAAAAACAAAACAAAAGCAAAACAAAACAAAAAAATAGTACGTTTTATTCCAGTATATTTGTAGTTCCTCTTAGTGTTTTGCTTCTTGGTGTGATTGGAATTATAATTAGAGAAAGACATCCATTCTGATGTCATTCTTTCTCCATCAATAACTAGAGTGGTAGAAGTTATAGGCTTTGATAATATTCAGCTGGCGTTATGTTGTAACTCTATGGTCTCAGATTATAATAAAGGAAATTACAAAGACTATTTATGTGGTATCTCTCATACCTATTTTGGTTACTTGGTAGCTTTTTTTTTTTTTTTTAATTTGAGCAATGAATTCTCCATTATAGTACAGTAACAAGTGTTGGCTTACAGGTTATTCCACCAGGCTCCTCCCAGGGACATAGCAATGGCTTATGTCATCATCTACCATATATAAAAGCATATAAAGGGACTGCTGGACACTGCAGTTCTTTCTCCCCTTCCCCTCCCCCTCCCCTCCCCCCCCCTCTCCCTCTCCCTCCCCTTCTCCTCCCCCTCTCTCTTTCTCTCTCCTATTGTTCCCAGCTGGTCTCTCTCTCCCTGTTCTCTTCTTTTTTCTGTCTGTTCCCCTTTCCTGCCCTCATGGATTTGCTCCTATCTGTCTGCCCCATCCCTTCTCCAGACCTTCACTGACTCTCCTCCCTTCCCCCTCAAAATCTCCCTTATACCAGATTTGTTTTATGGTATGATTTCTCAGCGGGATACCTTGGCCTGGGCCCACCATGTACCTACTGCTCCCTCCTCTGCAAGTTGCACTATATTTCATAAGAACAAGAAAACTGATTTTGTTTATTAACCGAAACAGTTTTGGAACTGATCTCCAAATACTTGCAAACTCTTCCTGTCATAAACTAAAAAAAAAGATGCTAAAACCCATCAGATTTCCTATCCTGATTGTCATTTGACTTACTTTCTTTAATTAATGAAAAAATTATCGCTTATAGTTACTTACCGTACCTCCCGAATCATCTCAGATTCATGGAGTATGAAGGATTTCACAGATAAATCAATAAACAAAAGGAATTATTTGGATTAGCTTCTGGGACTATTTACAAACTTAACTTTAAATGGTTAGAGAGAATGTCAAGAGAAGATACACGTACAGACAGGTTGATAGCACAGACAGGGGCAATGACTAGAATAGGACAGAGCTGTCAATACAATAACTGTGAACTTAAATTTCCTTTGCTCATTTATCTTTTGTCTTTTTTACAGGCTTCTTTCAATTGAGAAGAGTTAAGCAGAATTAATAGTGAATTAAGCTCCAAATATGCCTCAAACCTAAAAAATTCAAAATTCTTCTAGTTCAGCTTTAATGAGGACAATACTAATTTGCCATGTTAATAAAGGAACTCAGATTTGCTTGTTTGCTTAATATGTCAAATGTCTTGCTATGGATGAGTAAGCCAAACCCAAGTGCTGTCTGCATCCCAGATATGGGCTTCAGTTGGATGACTATCATAGAACCACTGAACTACACAAGCAAATTGTTAGCAATCTTTCAAGGCTCCTCCCAACAGTTACCTGGCAACAAGCCAGGTAGGTCTGGCTTCCTATAAAATGGGTTGTTTGACTCCTCTCTTACTCTCTTACTCTCTCTACCTCTTCTCTCTCTGACCCCTCTCTCTCTCTCCCCTTCCCCTCCACTCTCTCTCCATGTGTCCCTAGCCAGCCTCTTCTCTCTCTCTCTCTCTCTCTCTCTCTCTCTCTCTCTCTCTCTCTCTCTCTCTCTCTCTCTCTCTCCATTGTCTCCAGCTGGTCTCTCTCTCTCCCTGTTCTCTCCTTTTTTCTCTCTTTTCAACTCCCCTTCTCATGACCTAAATAAACTCTATTCTATACTATGTCATCATATGGCTGGTACATCAGAAGGAAGGGATGCCTCAGCATGGGCCTGCTGAGGAACCCCTCTCACACCCTGTCACTTCATCACCCCTGGCTCCATAAACATTTTCTGTCTTATTTAAAAAACAACAACAATAACAACAACAACAACAAAAAAAAAACATGACACCAATCAGAGTGTCAAAAGACTTGAAATAACCAGGAAACATGTCACTTCCCCTGTGGCTGTCCATTTTTTCCTCTCTGTTGTTTCCTGGTTGTAAATGTTTAGCATTACCATTATACAGCTCTACAGATTCCACATACTATACCTATGTAATGTCACTTTATTTTGATTAAGGTCTTTGACTTGTAAAAATTACACTGGAAAACAGTGGAACCAAGTTGCTGGGAGCATAGCAGATTCCCAGGGAACCCAGGAGTGCTAACTACCCAGGATTGTCTTTCCAATGGGAAAAAGTCAAACCTGTTCTTCCAAAAAGCTGGGAGTGATTGATATCCTGGTGAGCAGCCATAGCTGTTGGGCCAGGCCATATCACATTCCTACAAGCAGGAGCAGAGGTGTCTAGTAATCTAAATGAGCCTTGTAGCCAGGGACTCCTCAAGCTCCCAAAACCAGGACCAGATATAGCTAATTGCCCAAATGACCTTTGTACAAGCTGTATTACTGTCACCCGTCTAGAGTTTTCTCTAGGTCCTTAAGCAGGTAGCCTGTCACTAGAGCCTGTCTTCTTGAAAGAAATGACATGTACCCTGAGCAGAGTTTCAATGTAATTATGCTTGCACGCATCCAGGATTGTATTACATCAGGATATTTTTATTATATATTATACTGAGAGTAAACTACCTGATATCAAACTCTTTAGATGTTCTGATCCAGGTGGATGAAATCAATGTGAACTGAGGTCAGAACCTCTTCACATGACACCTGAAGACGTCCCCTCACCAAGTCTCCTAGCTGAAGCAAAGGAATAAAGCAAAGTTTAAAAAAAAAGATAGTTTTATTTACTTTAAAAAAATATGCTTTAACATGTTTTGGTAAAGGGGTATAAAATACACACTAGACAATTGAAAATAAGAATAGATTGGTTCTCTAAACAAATCAGTTGGCCTGTCTGTGAGTAGCCTGTGCCTGTGACTTTGTGTAAGATACTAAAGCCCTAAGGCATATTTTGCTAATGTTGTGTCCTGGCCCTCTGTGCCCGACAGAGTCATTACATGCAGTGACTCAAGTCTTGTACACCCTGGCTCCTGTTTCTCTCACTGTGTACCACAGATGGAGTAAATGGGCCTGCAATTCCTCAGGGTTTTAAAAAATTCACTGTCGTAGTTTAGAAATTGTGGCTGCTCCATTGACTTCCATCCATAACAGCCTGCTCCAGTGTAACCTCCTAGGATGCAGAGCCTGCAAAGATTAAACCAAAAGCTTTGCTTAAAATCTCTTTATGGACTGTTAATCACCAAAGCAGAGAATATAATGGATTACAAATATTTACTGGACTTGAGCATCTATATACAGCTGTGCCTACATGATTTAATCAAAACTTTACAAGGCAATTTATCTTAGAGAGTTTTGTAATTTTGAATTTAAATAAAAAAAACAGTGAACTATTTGTTTTTGATTGCTGGCCATTAAATGGAAAGGTTTTCATTTATGATGTAATATGTAAAAACCATAAAAACAGACCTAACATTATCCATTAACCATGCATAATTGCTTGCTTAGATATAAAGAAAAATATTGTCTCTACGTAAATCCATCAAAAAGTTCCCAAGGGAAGCCAGGAAACGGACCAGAAGAGCAGAACAATGTGATGACCAGTCTTCAGGTAAGTTATACCACAGTTTCTGTGATGATGTTTTACTGGGAGATGAACATTCATTTCAAATGCACACACATGTGCTATAATTAATATTTAGAAACCTGTTCCATGGTTATGCTCTTTTTTTCTCAAATGTTCATTGCTTTATTTACTATATTTTACTTTCTGGTAAGAGCCTTTGTAGGGGGATATAATTTGAGAGCTAGGTGTGCCCTGGTTTGTGTGCCATTTTCATGAGCCTGCTGCTTTCTTCAGCTAATAACTCTTGAACCCACGGCCTTCAACAGTAGAAATGAATTGTGTGTGGAAACCTTGGACAGGGAAACAAGAGGGGCTCCCACCAAGTCCCATGGAAAAATGTTTTCTGAGGCTTCAGCTGCTGATGAAAATTAGTTCTGGAGAGAGATTAATTTCATTAAAACAAACAGACACAAAATGAATACAACAACAACAACAATAAAAACCCTCAATAAGATAAAAGTCGGTGGTAAGTGTCAGTTGCTGAAATATACTCTAATATCTTTTGTAAAGGGGAAGAAACTTTATACTCCAGAAGATTAAAAAAGTGTACGGTTTTTATGATGAACGCTAAATTATAGGCTGAACAATGTCAGTGTGGTTCATACATTAAGAAAAAAATAAAAATTTTAAAAGCTTATTAACTGTTGTCAGCCTCAGAAGAGCAGGTTAAGTCTTCCATGCTCCTCTTTCTAGAAATCTAGAGGGATGAAGATACAAAGTTCAAGGTCTAAGCAATGGATGTATATTGAACAAGCTATAATAAGCAATTACCACAACACGGTAATACATAAAGCCATAAGTGTGTCAAACTGATAAGAGAGAGTCAGGTTAATTTGCACTAATAATCGCCTCTTACATTCCAGCCATTTATTTAAAGTAAACTGCAGAGGAAGAGAAGCATAATAGCTATTTTACAAAGGTGCTTCACATGCTAAGAGAAAAGAGACTGTGTAATTATGGCCCAGGGACACTGTTAGGGCTGTGAGGGATGAGATAATCACGGAAACAGCAAGGCTTTTATGTCACTTCCAAAGGCACCGGCATTCGGCAGAGTCAACCCTTGGGACCACTGGTGCTGCCTGCAAAATGAAGTCCCTTGGGACACTTAAAGGATGAGAAAATACATGGGAGTGTTGGATGCTTTATTAGTCTTGTACATCTTAAGCCTGACTGAACGTTATCACCCGAGAACCCATTGGTCTCCTCTTTTCCAGATGCACACACTCCTGTTAATGATGTACAAGGGCTGGGAGTTACAATCTAAATCCAAGATGGACTTTTTAAACTTTATTTTAAATTTATTTTAAATATTTTAAATATTTATTTTATATTTTATATTTTATATTATTTTTTATTATATTTTATTTATTTATTTATTATTATATTTATTTTTATATATTTATTTTATATATATTATATATATTTATATTTTATATATATTATATATATTATATATATTTATATATTTATATTTATTATTATATATTATATATATTATATATATTATATATATATTATATATATATTATTATATATAATATATATATTATATATATATTATATATTATATATATTATATATATTAATATATATTATTATATATATTATTATATTTATTATTATATTTATTTATTTATTTATTATTATATTATATATTATATTATATTTTATATTTTATATTAAATATTTTAAATATTTATTTTAAATATTGATTCATCAAAATATGAGAAATCATTGAAAAGTATATCAATAAGTATATCAATAAAATAAAATAAAATAAAATAAGTATATCAATAAAAATTTGGAAAACATGAATATTTTTAGTGATACAGGAAGTGTTTATGTGGTTTAAATTTATGTCCATCATCTTGAAAGGAACCCCTGCTCTAACATAATAACTTAGCTACTCTTACTTTAGAGAGTTGCAGGTGCACCTCTTCTACTATTTCTGTGTGTTTGCATTCGTACTCTCAAGTCACGTGTCCTAAGGGCTCTAAGGTACACATCAGCATAGATCACTAAAAGGAGACTGGTTTTTTTCTCATTTGTTTGCTTTAATTTCAAAGTTGCAATGCCAACGCAATTTATTTATGCATAGCATAATAGGCTAAAAGTTTCGATGAGAATTTGAGAAGTTGTGACTACTCTCTATTTAGCAGCCTTTGCTGACAATGTTAAATGTCTTTCCCCACCCCACAAGATGGAAATAATTGAGACAAATGACATTCAAACAAGAATAAAGATACATGCTGTATCTTCTACTCCTCTATTTGCGCTCATGGAATGCTACATCTTCCTGCAGTCTATTGATTGCCCTTGAATTAAATACTGTTTTTACCATCAATTTTGTTTATGTTAGGAAAATATTGAGGGATGAAACTAGAAATGTCTTGAAAACATATAACCAAGAGTCCAAGCACAGACATTGAATTACATTGTTTGTCTTTTCAGTCTCAAATAAAAACAAACAAACAAACAAAAAAAAAACCAACCCTTCCAAGACCATAAGGAAATACAAAGATTCATGACTCGTGACTGTATATGCAGATGAAAATTGAGCAGGTAAACCATTGGTTTGCAATTCCAGTGACCATTTGCTATTTATGTTGGGGGTGAAGGTAAAGCGAGCATCAGAGTCTCATGCAGCTCAGACTGGCCTCAAACACTTTATGTGGCCAAAGATAAGCTTGAACTTATAACCCTCCCTCTGCCTTATACTTTGATTTCAGGAGTGCTCCACCATAGCCCACGTCTGTGGGGTGCCAGAGCTTTGTGCATGCTAGATAAACATTCTAACAACAACAGAGTCACATCTGCAAGCTTTTTAGAATGTATAAGGAAGTCACTAAGGAGAAACTTTAACACCAATATGAAATTAAACAATAAAAGACTTCAGCTGTCCTTCCTGGACTGATCTAGCCTGTGACACTATGAATTCTTTTTTCATACACAAACAGGTGAAAGTAAGGATAAGAAGGAAACCCCAAAAGTCTAGTAGATAGGAGACTGTTTCAAAGCCTATAAAGGAATTAGACTTGTGTCTAGACATGGACAGAAAATAAACAATTAAAAACTTACAAAACTGTCTTTTTTCTACAAATAATGAATTTGAATATAACTTTGTAATTTTGTAATTATATAGTAGAGTAAAATAGCTCTAAACATATTGATGTGAAATGGCAATAATAGGTCAATTTATTAATTTTAGGAATTAAATGCTTAAGTGTCCATATGCATCCAATTCATAAAATAATTTAACAAGAAAATATATTTACATGAATTATTATGTTAAAATGTCAAAATTAATATACTAAAGGGGGGAGGGACTCTGGACAGGGGAATGGGAAATGCATTTGAAGTGTATGAGGACATAGGAAACATGAAAGGGCTTTAGGTGGGAAAAGAAGCTGAGGAGGAGAGGGGGAGAGGAAGGATAAATAATACTAAGGATGTTTGGAAAAGGCATGGGAAGTCAAACTATTTTATTTGTACCTAATATTACAGATAATACACACACACACACACACACACACACACACACACACACACAAACACACACACACACACACACACACACACACACACACACACACACACATACAGTTATGCCACTTAGGGTAATAACAGTCTCCCCGAGAGCAATATAAATGGAACAGCAAGCAAAATTCCCATGCTAGTCATGGGAAAACTTTTTGAGTTGTAAGTCAGAGAGGTTAAGGCAACTCTCAAAACAATACAAGCTATTGCTATTGTTCTTGGAACCTCCCAGAAGTTGAAGGTGAAGGTAAGTCCGTAGGATATGTTAAAGACACGAAGCTCTTTGTACATAGAACTCAGGCTCAATCTGGAGCTAACCAGGAAACCATCTATTTGAAGACTAGCTCTCATAATATGAGATGGTGCTATGAAGGTTGCCCGTGGGACAAAGCTATTCATAGTCCTACTCAGCTGTGATGCCTATGAATCATAACAATGACTACCTTGATGTGATACCCTTAAGAGTGTAATAGTGACAGTTGTATCTTGGACATCACCAACAGCTATGGACTTGTACATAAAGCCTGCTAAGGACCCATGGCCAGTGAAATCATAGATCTTAGACAAGAACCTATTGGAGCCATTTGCCTACCAGAATAATTCCTAAGGGCTTTTAAGATAATTTTCCTTATCCACACAGGTAAGGTTAGTTCTCGCCCTTCATCTAAGAAACTTTGTTTTCAGCAGATGCTATTACGGGAAATGACAATGCATCAAACTATAAAGAGCAACTGACTTTTTTTTAAACGTATTTTCTTCATTTACATTTTCAGTGCTATACCAAAAGTCCTCCATACCCTCCCACCCCACTTCCCTACCCACCCACTCCCACTTCTTGGCCCAGGCATTCCCCTATACTGAGGCATATAAAGATGCACGACCAATGGGTCTCTCTTTCCACTGATGGCCGATTAGGCCATCTTCTGATACATAAGCAGCTAGAGACACGAGCTCCAGGGGGCATCAGTTAGTTCATATTGTTGTTCCACCTATACATTTGCAGATCCCTTTAACTCCTTGGATACTTTCTCTAGCTCCTCCATTGGGGGCCCTGTGATCCATCCAATAGCTAACTGTGAGTATCCACTTCTGTGTTTGCCAGGCCCCTGCATAGTCTCACAAGAGACAGCTATATCAGGATCCTTTCAGCAAAATATTGCTAGTGTCTGGAATGGTGTCAGCGTTTGGAGGCTGATTATGGGATGGATCCCCAGATATGGCAGTCTCTAGATGGTCCATCCTTTCGTCTCAGCTCCAAACTTTGTCTCTGTAACTCCTTCCATGGGTGTTTTGTTCCTAATTCTAAGAAGGGGCAACGTGTCCACACTTTGGTCTTCGTTCTTCTTGAGTTTCATGAGTTTGACAAGTTGTATCTTATATCTTGGGTATTCTAAGTATCTGGGTTAATATCCACTTATCAGTGACTACATATCATGTGAGTTCTTTTGTGATTGGGTTAGCTCACTCAGGATGATGCCTTCCAGGTCCATCCATTTGCCTAGGAATTTCATAAATTCATTTCTTTTAATAGCTGAGTAGTACTCCATTGTGTAAATGTGCCACATTTTCTGTATTCATTCCTGTGTTGAGGGACATCTGGGTTCTTTCCAGCTTCTGGATATTATAAATAAGGCTTCTATGAACATAGTGGAGCATGTGTGCTTCTTACCAGTTGGAACATCTTCTGGATATATGCCCAGGAGAGGTATTGCAGGATCCTCCAGTAGTACTATGTCCAATTTTCTGAGGAACCGCCAGACTGATTTCCAGAGTTGTTGTACAAGCTTGCAATCCCACCAACAATGGAGGGGTGTTCCTCTTTCTCCACATCCTCACCAGCATCTGCTGTCTCCTGAATTTATGATCTTAGGCATTTTGACTGGTGTGAGGTGGAATCTCAGGGTTGTTTTGATATGCATTTCCCTGATGATTAAGGATGCTGAACATTTTTTCAGGTGCTTCTCAGCCATTCGGTATTCCTCAGATGAGAATTCTTTGTTAAGCTCTGCACCCCATTTTAATGGGGTTATTTGATTTTTTTGGAGTCCACTTTCTTGAGTTCTTTATATATATTGGATATTAGTCCCCTACCTGATTTAGGATAGGTAACGATCCTTTCCTAATCTGTTGGTGGTCTTTTGTCTTCTTGACGGTGTCTTTTGCCTTACAGAAGCTTTGCAATTTTATTAGGTCCAATTTGTCGATTCTCGATCTAACAGCACAAGCCATTGCTGTTCTATTCAGGAATTTTCCCCCTGTGCCCATATCTCCGAGGCTTTTCCACACTGTCTCCTCTATACATTCCAGTGTCTCTGATTTTATTTTGAGTTCCTTGATTCACTTAGATTTGACCTTAGAACAAGGAGATAGGAATGAACCAATTCGCATTCTTCTACACGATAACCGCAAGTTGTGCCAGCACCATTTGTTGAAATGCTGTCTTTTCCCCCACTGGATGGTTTTAGCTCCCTTGTCAAAGATCAAGTGACAATAGGTGTGTGGGTTCATTTCTGAGTCTTCAATTCTATTCCATTGGTCTACTTGTCTGTCGCTATACCAATACCAGACAGTTTTTATCACAATTGCTCTGTAGTAAAGCTTTAGGTCAGGCATGGTGATTCCACCAGAAGTTCTTTTATCCTTGAGAAGAGTTTTTGCTATCCTAAGTTTTTTTGTTATTGCAGATGAATTTGCAGATTGCGCTTTCTAATTCATTGAAGAATTGAGTTGAAATTTTGATGGGGATTGCATTGAATCTGTAGATTGCTTTTGGCAAGATACCCATTTTTACTATATTGATCCTGCCAATCCATGAGCATGGGAGATCTTTCCATCTTCTGAGATCTTCTTTAATTTCTTCCTTTAGAGACTTGAAGTTCTTATCATACAGATCTTTCACTTCCTTAGTTAGAGTCACACCAAGGTATTTTATATTATTTGTGACTATTGAGAAGGGTGTTGTTTCCCTAATTTCTTTCTCAGCCTATTTATCTTTTGTGTAGAGAAAGGCCATTGACTTGTTTGAGTTAATTTTATATCCAGCTACTTCACTGAAGCTGTTTATCAGGTTTAGGTGTTCTCTGGTGGAATTTTTAGTGTCACTTATATATACTATCATATCGTCTGCAAAAAGTGATATTTTGACTTCTTCCTTTCCAATTTGTATTCCCTTGATCTCCTTTTGTTGTTGAATTGCTCTGGCTAGGATTTCAAGTACAATGTTGAATAGGTAGGGAGAAAGTGGGCAGCCTTGTCTAGTCCGTGATTTTAGTGGGATTGCTTCCATTTTCTTGTCACTTACTTTTATGTTGGCTACTAGCCTGCTGTAGATTGCTTTTATCATTTTTAGGTATGGGCCTTGAATTCCTGATCTTTCCAAGACTTTTATCATGAATGGGTGTTGAATTTTTGTCAAATGCTTTCTCAGCATCTAACGAGATGATCATGTGGTTTTTGTCTTTGAGTTTGTTTATATAATGGATTACATTGATGGATTTCCGTATATTGAACTGTTCCTGCATCCCTGGGAATAAACCTGTTTGGTCAGGATGGATGATTGTTTTGATGTTTTCTTGGATTTGGTTAGCGAGAATTTTATTGAGAATTTCTGCATCGATATTAGTAAGAAAAATTGGTCTGAAGTTCTCTATCTTTGTTGGTTCTTTCTGTGGTTTAGGTACCAGAGTAATTGTGGCTTCATAGAATGAATTGGGTAGAGTAACTTCTGCTTATATTTTGTGGGATAGTTTGTGAAGAACTGGAATTAGATCTCTTTTGAAGGTCTCCTAGAACTCTGCACTAAACCACCTGGTCCTGGGCTTTTTTTGGTTGGGAGAATATTAATGACTGCTTCTATTTCTTTATGGGATATAAGACTGTTTATGTCATTAACCGGATCCTGATTTAACTTTAGTACCTGGTATCTGTCTAGAAATTTGCCCATTTCATCCAGGTTTTCTGGTTTTGTTGAGTATAGCCTTTTGTAGAAGGATCTGATGTTGTTTTGGATTTCTTCAGGATCTGTTGTTATATCTCCCTTTTCATTTCTGATTTTGTTAATTAGAATGCTGTCCCTGTGCCTTTTAGTGAGTCTGGCTAAGGGTTTATCTATCTTGTTGATTTTCTCAAAGAACCAGCTCTTTGTTTGGTTGATTCTTTGAATTGTTCTTCTTGTTTCCACTTGGTTGATTTTGCCCCTGAGTTTGATTATTTCCTGCCATCTACTCCTTTTGGGTGAATTTGCTTGCTTTTGTTCTACAACTTTTAGGTGTGTTGTCAAGCTACTTGTGTGTGTTCTCTCTAGTTTCTTTTTGGAGGAACTCAGAGGTATGAGTTTTCCTCTTAGAAATGCTTTCATTGTCTCCCATAATTTTGGGTATATTGTGGCTTCATTTCTAAAAAGTCTTTAATTTCTTTCTTTATTCCTTCCTTGGCCAAGGTATCATTCTGAAGAATGTTGTTCATTTTCACGTGAATGTTGGCTTTCTGTTATTTATGTTGTTATTGAAGATCAGCCTTAGTCCATGGTGATCTGATAGGATGCATGGGACAATTTCAATATTTTTGTATCTGTTGAGGCTTGTTTTGTAACCAATTATATGGTCAATTTTGGAGAAGGTACCATGAGGTGCTGAGAAGAAGGTTTATCCTTTTGTTTTAGAATAAAATGATCTGTAGATATCTGTTAAATCCATTTGTTTCATTACTTCTGTTAGTTTCACTGTGTCCTTGTTTTGTATCTGTTTCCACAATCTGTCCATTGATGAAAGCGGTGTGTTGAAGTCTCCCACTGTTATTGTGTGAGGTGTAATGTTTGCTTCGAGCTTTACTAAAGTGTCTTTAATGAATGTGGCTGCCCTTGCATTTGGAGCATAGATATTCAGAATTGAGAGTTCCTCTTCGGGATTTTACTTTTGATGAGTATGAAGTGTCCCTCCTTGTCTTTTTTGATAACTTTGGGTTGGAAGTCAATTTTATTCGATATTAGAATGGGTACTCCAGCTTGTTTCTTTAGACCATTTGCTTGCAAAATTGTTTTCCAGCCTTTCATTCTGAGATGGTGTCTGTCTTTTTCCATGAGATGGATTTCCTGTAAGCAGCAAAATGTTGGGTCCTGCTTGTGCAGCCAGTCTGTTAGTCTATGGCTTTTTATTGGGGAATTGAGTCCATTGATATTAAGGAAAAGTAATTGTTGCTTCCTATTATTTTTGTTGTTAGAATCGGCATTCTGTTCTTGTGACTTTCTTCTTTTAGATTTGTTGAAGGATTACTTTCTTGCTTTTTCTAGTGCGTGGTTTCTGTTCTTGTATTGGTTTTTTTCTGTTATTAACCTTTGAAGGGCTGGATTCATGGAAAGATAATGTGTGAATTTGGTTTTGTCGTGGAATACTTTGGTTTCTCCATCTATGGTAATTGAAAGTTTGGCTGGGTATAGTAGCCTGGGCTGGCATTTGTGTTCTTTTAGGTCTGTATAACATCTGTCCAGGCTCTTCTGGCTTTCATAGTCTCTGGTGAAAAGTCTGGTGTAATTCTGATAGCCCTGCCTTTATATGTTACTTGACCCTTTCCCTTACTGCTTTTAATATTCTCTCTTTATTTAGTGCATTTGATGTTCTGATTATTATGTGTCGGGAGGAATTTCTTTTCTGGTCCAGTCTATTTGGAGTTCTGTATTCTTCTTGTATGTTCATGGGCATCTCTTTCTTCAGGTTTGGGAAGTTTTCTTCTATAATTTTGTTGAAGATATTTGCTGGCCCTTTAAGTTGAAAATCTTCATTCTCATCTACTCCTATTATCCTTAGGTTTGGTCTTCTCATTTTGTCCTGGATTTCCTGGATGTTTTAAGTTAGGATCTTTTTGCATTTTGCATTTTCTTCGATTGTTGTGCTGTTGTTCTCTATGGAATCTTGTGTACCTGAGATTCTCTCTTCCATCTCTTGTATTCTGTTGCTGATGCTCACATCTATGGTTCCAGATTTCTTTCCTAGGGTTTCTATCTCCAGCTTTGCCTCACTTTGGGTTTTCTTTATTGTGTCCACTTCCCTTTTTAGGTCTAGTATGGTTTTGTTCATTTCGATGTGTTTTCCTCTTTTTCTTTAAGGACTTGTAACTCTTTAGCTGTGTTCTCTTGTATTTCCTTAAGTGAATTATTAAAGTCCTTCTTGATGTCCTCTACTATCATCATGAGATATGCTTTTAAGTCCGGGTCTAGCTTTTCGGGTGTATTGGGATGCTCAGGACTGGGCGAGGTGGGATTGTTGTGTTCTGATGATGGTGAGTGGTCTTGGTTTCTGTTAGTAAGATTCTTCTGTTTGCCTTTCGCCATCTGGTAATCTCTGGAGTTAGTTGTTATAGTTGTCTCTGGTTAGAGATTGTTCCTCTAGTGATTCCATTAGCCTCTATTAGCAGACCTGGGAGACTAGCTCTCTTCTCTGAGTTTCAGTGGTCAGAGCACTCTCTGTAGTCAAGCTCTCCTCTTACAGGGAAGGTGCACAGATATCTGGTGTTTGGACCTCCCTCCTGGCAGAAGATGAAGGCCTGAAACAGGACCTTTCCCTGAAGCTGTGTTGCTTTGGCCTGTGACAGAAGCTGCACAGACTAGTCTCAGAGGGATCTTGGAACCAAGATGGCTCCCCCAGGTGCTCTGGCAAAGCCCTCCCAAGCAGGGCGGACACCTCTCCTCTGGCAGGGAAGGTGCCCGGATGTCTGGAGCCCGAAATGGTGTCTGTCTCAGAAGCTGTCCTCTAGGGACCTTGGGGGTGTCTGCCAACTCTGCACGCAGGTGATCAAGTGCTGGCGCTGACCAGAAGGGACTTGTGACCTTGGTCAGGCTGGGTTTCCTGCTTCTCTAATGCTCTCTCAGGCCCCGTGGAATTGGATTGCAACAGAAGTTTTGTTCCACTCACCGGTGGTCCTCAGATCGCGTGGAGAGCCCTCTACGGGACCTTGGGGGTGTCCGCAGACTCCGTGCCCAAAATGACCCAGTGTTGGAGCCAACCGGAAGGGACTTGTGACCCTAGTCAGGCCGGGTTTCCTGCTTCCCTAATGCTGTCTCAGGCCCCGTGGGATTGGATTGCAACAGAAGTTGTGTTCCACTCACCGGTGGTCCTAAGATCATGTGGAGAGTCCTCTAGGGGACCTTGGAGGTGTCCACCGACTCCGTGTCCAAGGTGGCCTAGTGCTGGCGCTGACTGGAAGGGAGCAACTGACTTCTACCTTACCCCTTCATGTAAGACTCAGAGAGCTTCATGGAAGAAATAGAAAGATTGCAAGGGCCTGAGTACCAGGAAGCCTCTTGTGAGATTTTGACTTCTATATATTTCAGAGAAGCTACACTCATAAAATCTTAACAATATGACTACCTAAACAAAACATGAACAATGAAAATACCAATCAGCATCTCATTATGGATAGGAAAAATCTGACAGGAAGACGAGACTTCTTCCCCTAGATAATGATCTGCAAACAATTAAGAACTGCAGAGAGAGAAAATTAGTCTTCCTGAGTTGAGCCCCCTAATTAGTTATCCAATACCAAGTGCTCAGCCCTAAAAATGTATACATACAAGTAGCATTAAGTGGACTCATCAGGTTTATAAACTTATTTGTATATTTACACGTATGTGTATACATACAACAATAATAATTAAATTAAACTATACCATGAAGTTGAGATTGAGTCAGGACTCTTAGGAGGGTAGAACTGATGTCATATTTTAAGTAAAAACAAAATTTTAAAACTTATTACTCTGCATCTAACTGATGAACCTATTTAATGAATTATATTATTTTTATTCATGAATTATATTAATTATAATTATCATTTTCCTAAATACTTAAAGCTTTATAAAACAAAATATCAAATAGCATATAAATATTTATAAAGGAGCATGTGAATCAGCCAACAGGTCTGAATGGTCACACCAGAACCCTTGAGTGGCAGAATAGATTGCCTCAAGATATAATTCGAAGTGTGAAATAAAAAACATCACATTATTTCTACTCACACTGTGATAATGTCCCCTGTAGGCTGTTAAATTTGAATACTCAGTCCCTGGTTGGTGGAACTGTTTAGGAAGAATTAGGAGATAGGGCTCTGTTGGAAGAGGTGTGTCCTGAAGGTAGATTTGGAGGCCCTTGCAATTCTCAGTGCCAGTCATTCTCAGTTTCTCATGCTTGTGAATCAAGATGTAAGCTTTTGACCACTGCTCCAGTGCCATGCCTGCCATCCTCTCTATCATGGTGGTCATGTGTGAACTCTGTGAAACTGTGAGCCCCAAATTAACTCTTTTATAAGATGACTTTGTCATAGTGTCTTATCACAGTAATACAAAAATAACTAAGACACACACTGATATAAATAAACATTTAGACTAAATAATGAGGATGGGAAACAAGGATTCCTTGTAGGTGCCATGTCTGGCCAGATGGTCCTGCAGTGTATAAAGAAAGACGCTGAGCTAGCCACAAGAAGCAAACTCCTCCATGTCTTGTGCTCCAGTTCCTGCCTACAGGCTCCAGTTCTGAAGTCCAGTCATTGTGTCCCTCCATGGTAGACTTATTAAGCTATAAGATGAAGTGTTTTCAACAAAGTGCTTTCGGGTAGTGTTTTATCACATTAATAGGAACCATGGCTTTGATGATATGCTTATTAGTTGAGATGTTAACACTTATAAAGTGATTATTTATTGCTTTATTTGTAAATTTATTAATCATTAAAGAGCCAGACAAGTTTTCCTGTGTTGTCAATTAAAGTTCCAGATAACATAATTTCACAAGATAAAGATAGGCTAATTTTTTTAAGTATAAAAAGTTTCGAAAATAAATTTAAAGAAAAATTTGCAGTCACTACATATCTACATATCCAGTGCAACTTATTTTCTCAAAATTTTTAAAATAGAAAATGTCTTAAAGCTATGATAAAGTTTTTCCTGTATAAAGTCTCTTTTGACAGATATAATCCACATCTAAAAGTTTCTTTGTATAATTTCCATTCATATTTTAGTAATTTTACTAAATACATAGTATTGAATTATATGTAATCTAAATATGGTATGCAATTTCATGTTTCACAAGATTTTTCATTGAATAATTCTATCTGAGTCTCTTAGTGTCTTCACTGAACATTATGGATTTGAAACTGTGTGGGCTGGTAAATATAGTTAATTAGTTTATTAACAATTTAAATATACAGTTTTTACACTCACTCCTAGAAATAAACAAAAAGTATAATCTCATTTAATTTAAAATGCTATAATACATTTTAATGATTTTGATGTGATCTTTGGCCCACAGTAGAAATAGTTTAGTTAAATGCACTTTGAAAACAATGAAGTCAGGGTGTTGTTAGGAGTCTCAGACTGCAAGAGTATAACAGAAGTATTAAAAAGACAAAGCAAAAGGCAAATGAAAAAAATTAGAAATGCAATAACAAACTGGATTAATCTTGAAACTCACAGAACTTCTGGTCTGATGTGATTAATCATCCACACTCAAAGTGTATACAACTCACTTCAGCAAATATACAGCACAGTTAGTATGTGCAAACACTCTCCTGAGATGCAAAATGAAAACACCTCCAACTCTAAGAGGTCAGTGCCACTATTAGCAAATATTAAGTGCAATAAATGTACATAGAACCCGAACAGCACATGGTCTTTTATGGGTGTTACAGTAGAACTGCACCATCTAAAGATTAAGAAGAAAAGAATTTCTTGATATGAATTATAGTACAAAGGGAGAATTTTCAGATAAAGAAGGTAATAAAGATAAGTCTAGCAATAAAAATTATGGTAATATAGACGAACTTTTTGAGAATGACATAAAACATCCCATCCCAAGAGTGCTGGACTCAGGCACTGAGGATATGAGAGATTATCTGATGACCAAAAGCCAGCCTGAGATGGTGACTTTTAATTTGTTGTTCACACTAATAAAAATGAAAGAATTGTAAAATGAGGGATTACAAATAAAGCAAAACAAACAAACAAAAAAAACCAACAAAATAAAACTTTGTTAAGGAAAATGGTAGAGAGGTGAGATAGAAATAGAAAAAATTAGAGAAACTCCCAAGAGCAGGAGGCATTAGCAAGAGAGAAAGACAACAATGAACTGTTATGCCTAAGGGTTTTCATTGGACGTTGGCAGAAACTGGACAAAGGAGTAACTTCTATTGAGAATGGCTAGCTCTTTGGGTTAGCATTATAAACTGAGTCAATAGACAGTCCACAAACTTTATGCTTGTCCCAACCAGACAGGACATTTATGTGCTGTGAACACACTGCCAACACAATTAGATGTGACAGACACACCATTTTTATGCATTTTAGGCTTTATGCTTTCTTAGCTGCAAACCTTGATTTCCTACTAGCCTGTTCCTCATTGACAGCTCAAGTGCTCTACTTGCTGATAATCAGCCTGTGCTCTCTTTTCTCTCCTGTAGACACCAGCAACTTGCGGTCTTACCATGACTCTATCACAGCTACCAAGATGTAACCCCAGTCTACCTCAATTTTCTCATGCCTCATGTGGGTGGTTTGGTGTAGTCTCCTCTCTGAAATAGGTAGACGCTTCTTAGTAGAAACCATCTCATTCATCATTTACTCTTGTCATTATCTGTATTAGAACAAGAAAGGGCAATATGTGTCCACACTGGCTCAGAACTCAGTTCTTCCTTTTCTCCAATGCCCTTGATTGTACCATAGCCAACCACAAGCTCATTTATTTCTGATTTGCAGTGGTCCCAACCTCATTATTTTAACCTTGACATTCTTATTAACCTCAGCATCTGTCTTCATGATCAACTTGTAATTTTTAACCACAAGTAAAAACTGATTGCTTACAGAAAGGAGATTCTTCATCAGTGTCATTAGCCAAGCGAATGGGCTTTGACATTGAACGATACACTTTCGGAGCCAGAGTGCCTGGAGTGGAAGCTCAGTTTGTGAATAAGGGAGATAAAAGTGGCACACACTCCCAAAGGAGATGACAGTACACCAAAGGCACTGGAAGACTGATGAAAATGTGAGCGATGTTGAGATATTTTCCTGAAGACGAAGGGAAAGTAAGAGACATGAGTTATTGGGGGGGGGGGGAATGACAGATACATTTCTATTAAAATTATAATTATATAGAGGTATTAGAAAATGGGTCATAGGCGGGTGTTCTAGGTTTAATAATAAAAGGAAAATATTTTGAGATTAGTTGTTTCTAAAGCCAAGTTAATAAAATGTAGCTTGGAGAAGAAAGGATAACATGACTACAGAATGAACAACTCCCATATTTTGTTCATTTATTTGTTTTTATATGGTGTGTGTGTGTGTGTGTGTGTGTGTGTGTGTGTGTGTGTGTGTGCCCATGTATTCACATGAGGAGGCCAGAGCAGGACACTGAGTATGTTCCTCTGCTCATCTTTACCTTATGCCTTGAGACAAGCTCTCTCATTAAAGTGCTGGCTGTTTCATTAAGGGTGACTGGCTGGCATGTTGTCAGGAGTTCCTGTGTCCACCCTCAATGGTTGGGTACATGCATGTACAACAGCTTTGCACTTGGGTGCTGGGAATTCAAATTCAAATCCCAATCTTATCATATGACAGCCTTCAAGTACCTAACATTTGATTTTAAATGACTTCTCCACTACACACTGTAGAAATATTGATAAGCTCTTTGCATGTGCAACTTTCATCATTTAACAGTCTTCAGTTTCATCTTTCACTCTGAGGGCCAGACACTTCTGTCCTGTTGTTGTTCTGCATCTCTTCCTGTTACACCTGACCACAATGGAACTCATATCCTTCTCCTTTCTCCATATTCCTTATATTGGATAAGAAGGAAGAGAATGTGTTTTGCAAATTGTATCTTGTATCTTGAGTATTCTAAGTTTCTGGGCTAATATCCACTTATCAGTGAGTACATATCATGTGAGTTCTTTTGTGATTGGGTTACCTCACTCAGGATGATACCCTCCAGGTCCATCCATTTGCTTAGGAATTTCATAAATTCATTCTTTTTAATAGCTGAGTAGTACTCCATTGTGTAAATGTACCACATTTTCTGTATCCATTCCTCTGTTGAGGGGCATCTGGAAGAACGAAGACCAAAGTGTGGACACTTTGCCCCTTCTTAGAATTGGGAACAAAACACCCATGGAAGGAGTTATAGAGACAAAGTTTGGAGCTGAGACGAAAGGATGGACCATCTAGAGACTGCCATACCTGGGGATCCATCCAATAATCAGCCTCCAAACGCTGACACCATTGCATACACTAGCAAGATTTTGCTGAAAAGACCCTGATATAGCTGTATCTTGTGAGGCTAAGCTGGGGCCTAGCAAACACAGAAGTGGATGCTCATAGTCAGCTATTGGATGGAACACAGGGCCCCCAATGGAGGAGCTAAAGAAAGTAACCAAGGAGATAAAGGGATCTGCAACCCTATAGGTGGAACAACAATATGAACTAACCAGTACCCACTGGAGCTCATGTCTCTAGCTGCATATGTATCAGAAGATGGCCTAGTCAGCCATCATTGGAAAGAGAGGCCCATTGGTCTTGCAAACTTTATGTGCCCCAGTAGAGGGGAACGCCAGGGCCATGAAGTGGGAGTGGGTGGGTAGGAGGGGTGGGAGGGTATGGGGGACTTTTGGAGTAGCATTGGAAATGTAAATGAAGAAGATACCTAATTAAAAAAATAGAAAGAAGAGAATGAATATGACAAAATTTCAACAGGAAAATAAACACCATATTTAGAGTAGATGTTGGGTAAGTAGCTTGTGTATCTGAAACCTTGATTTCATTTAAATTGTTTCCATGTCGACCCAATAGTTTCAAAGTATTAGAAGGGGAGATATAAACATTGACATGGAGTAAAAAACAGAATATATTGTTTCTACTTAGGTATTCATACCCAAATATATGTGCTATAAATAATCATTAATGTAGGTAATTGCCAACTTGTCAATGAGGAAAGTTTTTCTTTGATATATGACAGAAAATCGACCTTACTAGTTCATTTTTAGAGGTCATTGAATAAATTGATAAAAAATTCTTAGTTGAATATAATGTTCCTCCGTGAAGAAGTAGCATCCATTAAAAATTTCAGAATATATTCAGAAGCTTAGTTTTCTATCACACTCATCAATAAATATAAGTATGAATAACTCAACCTTCTTCACTGTTAAAAATACTTTTTTGTATAATTCTCTGCAAAGCATGTGTTCCCAAATAATCACTATTTAAAATTTTACCCTCTGTGTTGGAGATGATAAATTTTATGATACATGTATCTTTGACTTAGATATCTATTAGATAGTTTAAAATATAAAAAATATTGTTTATAAGTTAAAGGCATAAATGAATATTATAAAATGCAATGTGAGTTAAAACAGAGGATATTTTATTACAACACAAATATATCTTACAATTGAAATTCAGATTATATTGCGCCACAAGTTTTCTTGCAAACACATAAGATAAACTTTGTATATTACCATCAGATGTAACCAGATGGGTTTCCTGGACCTTTTTCCCTTGAGTAGCAATATACCAGAAAAGGCCTGTAGGTAATCCCCCAAAAATGAGGTTGGAAAGATCCATACTTATCTTCATTAAATTTGTGAGTCCATGTACAGAATCATGCTTACATGGGTGCATTTAAATGTAGTTACAACCAAATTTATTTTCATTCGTTTCTCTTCGTTCTTTTTTTAAATTTTAAAAATGTCTAACTCAGACACTATTGTGGATGCTAACAAGTGCTTGCTGACAAGACTCTGATATAGCCGTCTCCCTAGAGGCTCCGCTAGTGCCTGACAAATACATAGGTGGATGTTCTCAGCCAACCAATGGACTGAGCACAGAGTCCCCAATGAAGGCGCTAGAGAAAGTACCCAAGAAGCTGAAGGGGTTTGCAGCCCCGTAGGAGGAACAACAATATAAACTAAACAGTACCCTCAGAGCTCCTAGGAACTGAACCATCAAACAAAGAATACACTTGGAGGGACCCATGGCTCCAGTTGCATATGTAGTAGAGGATGGCCTTGTGGGTCATCAGTGGGAGGAGAGGCCCTTGGTCCTGTGAAGGCTCTATGCCCCAGTGTAGGGGAATGTGAGGACAGGAAAGCAGGAGTAGGTGGGTTGGTGAGCAGGGGGAGGGGGAGGAGGGTAGGAGATTTTCGGAAGGGAAACTGTGGGAAGCCACATGTGCCCTTGCTGAGTGGCACTGACTACTGCTGGCCACCACGCATAAGTTTGGACAAACAACCAATGTGTACATATGCAGTAAAGTTTTTTGCAAAGACACTGCCTGGCCCGGGCATGATAATGAGGTTCTGTAAGGTACTGAGAGTATAACCAATCAGATGTGAGACATGCAAATGAGGTATGATAATGAGGCTCTGTGAGGTACTGAGAGAGAGTAGCCTATCAGATGAGGAACATGCAAATGAGGCGTAGTGCATAACCAATCCGGGTGTAAGACACGCCTCTCCTAGGCCTATAAAAGCAGCACCAGTTCTGGGCTCGAGGTCTTTTCGCCTCTACAATCAAGCTCTCCCAATAAACGTGTGCAGAAGGATCCTGTTGCAGCGTCGTTCTTCCTGGCCAGTCGAGCTCGCGCAAGAGGAAACCATGAAAGGGGATAATATTTGAAATGTAAATAAAGAAAATACCTAATTTTAAAAGTGAAAAAAGAACGTCTAGCGGTTATGCGGTGAGAGATGACCCAGCTTGTGAGAGCATGTACTGCTCCTGTGGAGGACACCGATTTGGTTCCCAGTAGGCGGGGCAGCCCACAAGCACCTGGAAGTCTATATTCAGGAGATCAGAATTCATTATCTGGTCCCAATAGGTACGTGTGCGCGTGTGTGTGTGTGTGTGTGTGTGTGTGTGTGTGTGTGTAATTAAAAAGTGAGCCTTTACTATACATTCATTCTTATATTCCCAATCTATCTTTTTTCACAAATATTGTTTTTATTATTTCCTAAAATTTTTGAGAGCTTTTTTTTTTCAGGAGGTATGATTTGGGTAAAAATATTCATAATGTTTTGAATGACAACGCGTATTTAATAAAGTATCAATGAAAACTTTAATTTACTTGTTTTTGGGAAGTTTCTCAAGTTTACTAGTAACAATTTTGTTTAATGTTCAATTTTCACCACCATGTTCTTACTTTCAACTACTTTGTCTTAGGGTTCTTTCTATTTTAAAGCATTTTTTCTTCCTTTTGACTCACTAATTAAAATACCCTTTTGTCGTATTGGAAGTCATCACATGAGTTTTAAGGTGCTTTAAGACTCCTCTTGAATCACAAACTGCAAACCCCAGCTTTCACACATTCCCCTGGTGCCCTTGCCACATTCTTTCAAAAATGTTTCCTTTATTTATAAAAGACAAGAGTTTTTCAATATTATATGGGCTGTTCTGGTAACCAATTATTTCTATGGAGCAGCTAGGTTTTGTCCTGAGGTTGGGGAGATGGTTCAATGAGTACTGTATTGGCTAAACAGGCATGTGTATCTGAATTTGTATCCCTAGCACCAACATAAAAAGCTAGGTGTGGGGGTATACACCTGTAACAGCAGCACTGTGGAGACAGAAGCCTGATGCACGGGGCTTTCAAGTTATCTACTCAAGCCAAGACAAAATTACAGTTTCAGTGGGAGAATTTTTCTCCAATCAATAAGGAGAAGGCAATAAAAGATGAAAACATTGATTAATCTCTAGCTCCCATATGTTTAAGTATGGGAACAAACACACAAACATGTGTACATACATTCACATATGTACTTATACTAAATAAACTAAAATATAAGTCAGAATAATTAAACACCCATATGTCTTGGACATGGCTTTTAAATCATAAAATTATGTCATTCTGTAGCTCTATCAATAATTCAATGTGCCAACACTGTATTTTAAGATTTATCTAAATTTCTATCTGGGAAAGTTCTTCTACTTTTAATCCTGATCATATTATTTACTATTGGTATATTTTAGTATTGGACTGATGTATATGAAAAATTTTGCAACTCTACCTCATAAAAGAAAAAATCTACTCTAATTATAATCAATTTTAAAAAAAATTGCAGACACAAACATATGAATTATCTCAAGGCATTACCTATATTCTTCAATAACAAAGTTCCAATAAGCCAACTAGATCTCTCTCATTAGAAGTAATGGCTTAGTGGGAGTCAGGAAACAAGGGATAAGAGATGGCCATATTTTTTGAGGGCCTGTTTGATACAAGACTCACTAGGTTTAAGGAAAGAAGGCACTGATAACAACAGTTATCAGTTAGCACCTTCCTAACTCTCCATGTCTTTTCTTCTGTCTTAGGCTATTTTTCTTGGTTGATATGATTTTTCTGAATTGCTTTACTGAAAAGAATAGTTTTTCTACATGGTGAATGTGAGATGTGAGGTATAGTGTATGTAATTCATAAGCTTATACACTGGTTTATTCAAAGTACATTTCAGACTAAGATTTTCTCTCTCCCATTCCCTCCCTGCCTACATAGAGTTGGTGATGTATATTATTTTATTGAGTATAAAACTGAGATTGTATCTTATACTTAGTACTTTCATTGAGGTACAATCAAATCCATATTATATCACTGCACATGAAGACAACAGTGTGTTTTGCTGACATTTAAGCACTTCTACTCAGTAGCTGTCATCCTTTATTATAAAATCTCAATAACTTGTCACCAGTATCACCACTTGGCAACTACTAATTGTGCTATTTTAATATCATGATATTCTGAGTAAATTTCCATAGTTGTCCAATTACATTTTCTTCAGAGGGTCTGATTCTCTTTGAAGTTTGAAAAGAAACACGTTGCTAAGACAACCAAACTTGATTTGCAACAAAAACTAATACTTTCTACATTAGGAATGCACTTCAATGAACTCCTCTCATTTTAAACACCCCTTGAATTCATTTAGTAAAGAATACATGTGTATATTTGAATCCTATCTAACCAACAGAAGCATTTGTGGAATTTAATAATGAGATAAAATATGTTATAGTTAAATGTCTCTCAGGCACAGGGGGAAATACTTCTCTGGCAATCTTTCACAAGGGTAAAATGAGCTCTGCATTTCCGCATCTAAATCACAGCCATATATGAGTTAGTGCGTTAAATATCCCAACGTGTGATACTGAAAGCCCAATTGAAGGCATTTCCTGAGAAAATTAATTTGGAAAACTGTGAGGGTTTGAGTATATAAAGAATACAGTAGTAAACAGCCCCTATACTATCTGGCTAGTACTGCATCTGTACATCCTGTACAAATGTGTTTCAGGTTCCAGGTTATGTTCACGATTGATTTGCATTTGCTAATGTTACCGTGGACTTAAGGACCTTTGTATAATAAGGCCACTTTGCATTTCTAAATTGGGCTAAAAATGATTCTGAAGTCACAGTTTTCAGTTTCTAGAAATGTCCCCGACTTCCTAGTGCTGATGATCTCATTCATCTAAAACCGAGGGAAAGAACACAAAGACCTAGAACCCAACGCATCCCTCACAATCAAAGAGATGATGAAAGATATTTGCTAACATCTGGGACTCCAGCTGCAGCTAACAGATAAAACTGAGTTTGAAAACGGTTTCCTGTGTGTCTGTCTGGAAGTGATGCTGCAGGCACAATAGCAAGGCTCCACACTTAAGACTTTAGCAGCTTATGCTTACTTAATCATATTAGGGATATTTGCAAGGATTAATTTTTCTGTAACATCAAAGTGAGAGGTGTCAAAGGCCTTTTATACAGCACTGCATTTGTGAAACCACTGCTGTGTGGCATGGTTGGGCTGTGAATGGGTCTGTGTGGTGCAGCAACAATGACAACACAAGATTCCCGCAGTCACATTGGAATAGAGGGTATGGGCTTAATTTCAGAGTGGTGTGCACTATTGACCTTCATGTTGCCCATTGAGCTCTGATTAATGCTTCCACTTCAGGTGATACAATAACCATTAAGTAACCAAGGATATCATCTAAATTATAGGTAATTGAATTAACTTCTTAGTTTTACTGGTTGTAGAGAAGTGGGGGCTTTTACCTCTAAGAAATTACAGCCATCTCTGTGATTTCTATTACTCAGTAGATTTTCTTCAATAAAAAGGAATTACTTGATTTAATAACTGTGGTCACAGTATCTTATTAAAACAAACATAGGCAGATCTACTTACTCGTTTTTTTAAGAACAGGTTTAGATTAGTCAAATTAGATATTCAAATGTCTAGGGCAAATTGAGCAAGGGAAACCTACTACATCTCTGTTATCTGCAATAAACAACTGAATTATGCTGAAAATATATGTTTGATCAGACAACTACATAAAGTAGACATTTTAATTGAAATGGACAAAGCAAATGAATACTTTCACAAGATTATGTTTCTACATATATAGATTTCAAGAAGTAATATTTTAGATCTCTAATCTATAATTTTAGTGAATTAAAATAGAAAAAATGTTAATTAAATGCAAAGTAAACACCATAAGAGAAGACCCCAGATAACTGGGATGCTCTGTGATTATCTCTGTTGAAACACAGACTTGATGTTTTGCAAAGAAATCATTTGTTCTGCCTTAGTGAAGCTAATTATTCTCAGCATGCAATCACTGTTTCAAATTGCAAAAGGCACATCAGCTTTCGCTGTATGTTGCTGGAATTAAAACCCAATCAAATGGGATAATGAAGTGCACACAAAGAATATGATCTCACTTTTGCAGTGCAACAACAGTGAAAACGGCGCAAAGAAATGTTGCAGAAATCATAATTCATGGAGGCAAAATGCAAGTGTTTATATTTTAAGTACTTTCTGCTTAGAGACAAGCTTGAGGTTTATCATGTGGTAGAGTCTTTCTTTAAGTGACTGAATAGCATCTTAACAGTCCCGTGTGAGGTATACAAAGTTTATTTTTCTATTATTACATGGAAAAACAAGAAAGTACTTCATAGTATGTCACAGATTAAATTTTTTTTTTTTCGAGACAGGGTTTCTCTGTATAGCCCTGGCTGTCCTGGAACTCACTTTGTAGACCAGGCTGGCCATGAACTCAGAAATCCGCCTACCTCTGCCTCCTGAGTGCTGGATTAAAGGCGTGCGCCACCATGCCCGGCTCCAGATTAAACATTTGATTACGGAGATTTTATAAGAAAATAAAAAAAGTGTTCGCAAAAAAAAAAAAAAAGAAAAGAAAAGAAAAGAAAATGAAGCATATGAGTTCTCTTTTCATTGAAAAGATTCTTTCTGCTAATGTCTACCACAATGTCATACCCATTTAATAATCTGTTTCTATTCCACAAAATCTTAAAAAGGATCCACAATTCAGAGAGAGCCACCATGATTGTACGTGAACTATGTTTGAGCATGGGTGTGTTGAAAGCGACAGAAGTGAAATATCTTGTCTTTTAAACTTACTGAGTCATTCCTGTATTACTCAAAGTTCTCTGCAGAACTTATAGAATAAATCTATATATAGAAAGAAGATTTGTTAGAATGACTTACAGGCTGTGGTCAAGCTAAAACAACATTGGCTGCCAATGTACGGCAGTTCAAGAATCCAGTAGTTGTTCAGTCCATGAGGCTGGATTTCTTGCTTAACTGTTCTTCAGTATAAGATGTAATCCTGAATAAGTAGATCAAAATGCAAGTGAAGTAATGGACTCATAGTAAGCGTGAAAGCAAGGAGGAAAGTGAAAGAGAGAGAGAGAGAGAGAGAGAGAGAGAGAGAGAGAGAGAGAGCTTCCTACTTCCATGTCCTTTGTATAAGCTACCAGCAACAGAGCATTAAAGGCAGATCTTCCCTCAAAAGATCTGGATTAAAGGTTTAGTCTCTCATCTCAATTATCTAGATTAGAAATGGGTCTTCCTATTTCAAGTGATTTAAATTAAGAAAAAAAAAAAGCCTCACAGGTATCCCGAGCCATTTGGGCTTCAATTAATTCCAGATATAGTTAAGTTGACAACAAAGAACAGCCAGTGTAAGTTCACCCTTCTTCAACTTGGCAGACATCATATCTCCTTATATCATGTTTAATTTCCAAATGAAAACAACAGCCAGGTCACAATTATGCCTCATACGATATAATTATTCCTTGCAACTGCAAACTATTATAAGTTTAGAATACATGGCATTGCTCCTTAGAGGGCATTCTTTTAGTATCTGGATCCAGAGAAACATAAGTATAAGGATGAATATTTTAAGTACCTGGAATAATTTTTCCAATTTGTCAACACCTACAACTACCAAAGCCTCTCAAATTAGTGGAGCCTCTCCTGAAAGCTGAAAAAGCACTGAAAGCCCATGACAGAAACTATTTTACAAACTTAAGGAGACAAATGCATTTGGTTATCCTGATTCATTAATTGTGAGAAAACAGATTTGGTGACACTGTGGATAAAACTTTTGACAATTTCTGAAAACCTAAGTAAAACAGTGATGTCGGTCTGTTGCTCCTAGCATCTCTGGATAAATTGACAAGGGAAATACACAATGGTTGGCAGAAGAAGATAGTTACAAATACCAGCTAAGGCCACATACCAGTTGAAGAAATGAGGGTTAGAATTGCCAAGAGTGTTTCTGTCATGTTTTCTTAAGAATGTGTTTATGTAGATATTTATGTTTTCTTTCCTCAAATACTTTATCACATGATGTAACATAAATTAAATAACAATCCCTCATAGATGTGTCTAATCATTTGGGTTTTAGTTAATTCTAGATGTAGTCAAGTTGACAACCAAGAATAGCCATTTTTATGTATTGGGTTTTTTTTTTTTTTTTTTGGTTTTTCGAGACAGGGTTTCTCTGTATAGCTCTGGATGTCCTGGAACTCACTCTGTAGACCAGGCTGGGTTTTTTTATTTATATTTCAAATGGTGATCCCTTCTTGGTCTCTCCTCGGCAACCCCCCTCACATCTCCGCTTTCCTTTGCCTCTAAGAAGGTGCTCTCTAACCCACCCACCCACCCACTCCTGCTTCACCCCTCTAGCATCCCCTTTGACTGGGTCACAAGCTTCCACAGAACCAACCAGAGAACGTCTACAGCTGATAATTAACTTCAGTAAAGTGACTGATTATGAAATTAACTCAAACAAACCAGTAGCCTTCCTTTATACAAATGATAAACAAGCTGAGAAAGAAATTAGGGAAATGAGACCCTTCAGAAGTGATACAAAGTATAAAATATTTTAGTGTAACTCTTACCAAGCAAGTGAAAGATTTGTAGAACAAGAACTTCAAATCCCTAAAATGGGAAACTGAAGAAAAAAAAAAAAAGAAAAAAAAAATCAAAGAATGGCCACCTTTGTCCTTTTTCATATGTTTGTTTCACTTTTTTGTTTCCTTCCACATTAGCACTGTTAAGGATGCTCTCTGTTGTCTGCACTAACACCTCCTTTTAAAGCAATCTGACAAAATTAAGATGGATTATAGAGTTTTCCCCATACTTGTTATGGAGGAGACCAGAGCAACTTTTTCTTTGACTTGGCAAGAATGTTCTGTCATCTCAGCTGCCCAGAGTGGAAACAGCAGGATTCAGACATCAGTGATGGCAGCACAAGGACAGTTTCTGCTTACGGCAGTCTAAGGATGGGCTGTACCCCAAAAGTTATTGATTGAAGATAATGGCCACTATTAGTTTTGTACGTGCCAAAGGGGAAATTTTTTTTTCAGCTGTGACTGTATTTTCTCCCATCCCATTACATTTGATCTTTGTTTATATAGTTTTGCTCATCAAGGCGCCTGCAGTGTAGTGAGCATGGACAGGTTTTTTGTTTGTTTGTTTTGTTTTGTTTGTTTGTTTTGTTTTTTTGATTCCTCTTGAGTTTTAGATTTGTTTTTTTAATTTATTTTTTATTAGATATTTTGTTTATATACATTTCAAATGCTATCCCGAAAGTTCCCTATACCCTCCCTCCGCCCTGCTCCCTTACCCAACCACTCCTGCTTCTTGGCCCTGGCATTCCACTGTACTGGGGCATATAAACTTTGCAATACCAAGTGGCCTCTCTTCCCATATAGGCATGGACAGTTTTCCATTTAGAGCTTCAAAGCTATGCATTGTCTAAAAGCAGAGAGTGACCATCTCTACAGCCTGGCACCCTGGCTGCCACAGAAGCTCTTAGGAAATATTTTACTCTTGTTGAATGAATGAACACACTTCCATTTCCAATCTTATTCAGGAGACATGATGAGAATGAAATAAGTGTATAGGGGTTTATTATAAAGTGGCCCACAATCATGTCAGGACTCAACTGCATTGGAAAGTATGTAGCCCTTGATCGGGGGTGTGCATGGCGATTCACCAATGAGTGTTAAATTCTTAGTTTAATTTTTTCTAAATTTTTAATAATTACAGAAGAGCAAACAGCTGTAAGCTGGTTTCCACCATTATTCCTCTAAAGATACATGCTGAAAAAGGTGATTTGTTTCAGCTTTCAGCTCCTTCTATTGAATGCTCACAACAGTTTGGCAAGTGAATGTGTTGCGTACTTAATAGCCTCCCTTTTAATAAAGATTTGAGAGGCTGCTTCAAATTGCATTCCGAAGTAGCTGCTATGTTCATCATTTTCTTTCAACTTGAATCACATGGAATAGGATGGAAACCTGTTATTCAGCCATTGAGCAGCCTTCACCCAGGCAAGAGATAAGTGAAAAATCTTTCTAGACATTCTTATCATCTTCTTGGACCCATTTCAAAAAAATAAATCTATGCTATGAATGGAGACATGAGAAAAGAATATTTTGTTTTTAAAGAGCCAAACGATGCAATTGTCATATATGAAGACAGGTTGGCATTTGCATCTCAAGGGAAAAACTTTTGAAAGTAACAGAACTGCCAGCAGCAATTAATGAGAAAGCTTTTCATATTGTTTTCAGTAACAGACAAGCACTAGCAGTTTGAGAAAACTGCAAGTGACGGCTGCTGTCACCATAGGGTGAGACAATGAATTGAGCGACTTTACTGACATTTGCTGGTTTTCTTTTCCCCCTCAAAATGTCATAGCTTTAGGTTTTCATTGCCAAATGGTGAATTTAGCATAAATATAGTTTTTCAAAATTAAATTACAATACACAATGACACGTGTGAGATGTAAGCACATTGTTGCCTACTGGAACAAATGCAGCTTACACTCATGAATGACAAGCTGTACCGAACAGATGAGCTCATTTCTTTATTTCTTCTTCTTCTTTTTCCATTGTATGTTGAGTTTTTATAGCCTTTATTGTGTTAATCTACTACGAAAGTGGACATATTGACCTTCATCTGGTTTATCATTTCACATGGACATCTTATGTATAAAAGACTTAAATGACGCTGATTTTAAAATTCTATATAAGTTCCGTGTGTTAACATTGGTACTTAATACAGAAGAATCAGATTTAAAGGGAGGATGTGGTTAATATCTATCTTTGTCAAAGTGATTTTTCTAACATTTAAAATGGGTCATCACTAGGGTTGACAGACTTAGGATGTAGACAGTGCCCTGTTATTTGAACTATTAGAACTGAAAGTGTATAGAGCTGTAACTGACAGAATCAATATACTAACTGGAAAACCCCACACTAAATTGGGCTCTTTAATATTTTTTAAAAATCTCAAAGTATTTAGGTTTGCCATCTGTCTAGCTAAAGCTATCATTACTTAGATGAGCTCATTTCAACACCTACTATGCCAGACTACAATAGACACCCTCTCTGTTGGAAATGAAGGAAAATACATATTAGTAAGATATCAAATTATTTGACAAAATTTCCAGTATCTTTTACATAATATCTTTTTAATGTTATTTCAAAGGGAAGGAACACTTCTTAATTAATTTGGGGTGGAGATAATTGTGCAAGGTTAGATTCCTTATTTTGTTGAAAAAGTCTTGACTTTGAATTATTTCAAGGTCCCAGAGCACTCTGCAGAATCACTTCTTTCTTCCTAATCAAGTCAATCAAAACCTTATGATTTATTTGTTTTGAAGCTATGAAGTTATTTCTTAAACTATTGATCTTTTTTTACAATTGTTTATCTTGTATCTGTAACATGCAGTGTGCAGCTAGAAATAAATCTAAATCATACAATTTTTCCTACTATTTATATATTTTAATAAAACTACTCTCTACAGAATTGCTAATTTTTAAATTCTTTCCTTATTTGGGGCAACATTATGCATAGAAAGCGCAAGGTATCCTACTACCTCTACCGCATCAAAGGTTATTTAGGAAAAACATTAAAGATCTGTGTCACACATTTTTGTGGCCTCATTGTACTGTTTTTATCACCTAATTCTTCAGGCAGTGGTAGATTTAACTGTCACTGCACATGTGAAAGCGTGAACTCCAGACACTATGGCTTCTTTTTGCAGTTGATTATACAAATTGAAGTAAATAAATGTAGAGATTAAATATCAACTCACAATTAAATATGATGTGTTGCCTTTCTCTGATTCATTGTGTGACCTCACTAAAACTGCACCACCAGAATTTAACACATAAAAAAATACCCACCTAAATTGAAGAAGAAAGAAAATGATAGCAAAAAAATGGTAAAATGTATTAAAATAATAAAAAATTAAATCAGGATGGTCTGTATAAAATATCTCAACAGTGTTGAGACCCTGACACCTTACGAGTGTCACATAGTAAAAGCAAAAATACATTTGAAGGAAGTCCAGAAAGCAGAGGCATCTCAAAATCTCAAGGGCAGGGTAAGAGTGCTTTTGTGTCAAATAGCCAGCAGAAGCAATCTACACTATCTATCATAAGAATGTTTTCTGAGGAATTATTATGTGATGTCTGATGGCTTTTTAAAAGTGAAAACTTGACTCTGAAAATAACATATTAAAAGAGATAACACAGAGCACATCAACATACCTTGTCTATACATGACCTTTCCTTTCCATCAGTGTGATCTCTTAGGTCCCTTTCATTTATGAATTTGCTTTCTAATTGGTCAGAGTTGCCAATTTGATCTTTGTCTCTTTAACTTTTCCACTCCAGTGATTTATTAATTCAAGTAAATGTCTCATTTATTTCTTTATGACGAGAGTCATAACCTAGTTTCTGAATAAACAGCTTTGGTTGAGGCAAGAACATTTACTTCTCTCTTCTAGCTATCATTAAGTTTGGGCCTGGACTCTTCTAGCCTCCATAAAATCTAATCTTCCAAGCTGACTGATTCAGTCTGGCTTCTCTTGGCTTCTGACTGAATTGGTCTGCCTGGCTTCATACAAACTTTGGCAGTGTGTTCTAATCTTCTGGCTCTTACTGATTATTTGGCTTGTTCTGTCTCCACCTGTGTCTAGCTTCTTCTTTTTTGTAACTGTCTTTGTAGAACTGTCCTAGTAAAACTTCCATACACACATATCATCCACCACCCACCACCATTTATCTCTCAGACTACTCTTAAGTTGTCTCTCTTTGCTATTCTCTTGTGAGTTGAGCATATCACATCTCTGACTCATTCTTGCAAATCTTTCTCTGACTCACCACTTTGTCTGTCCCTCAATTAGATGTAATTTTCAAACGTAGCTGCTTTCTTCTACAAAATAACCTTACCTTTATTTTTAGGGATTAAAGTTATATACTAAGGGCATATAACTTTTGTATTCCAGCCAAAGCATACTATAATCCAGGGCATCCTGGTCTGATTATATCTTTGGATATTATAGTGCCCTATTTCTGTATAGTGCCATATTTCTGTATTAAAATTGCTTTACAAATTCAATTGATTATTTGTAGACCTAGTAGTTTTACCTTAAAAGATGAAAGTTATGAAATTTTGGGTGAGGAAAGAAAACCTACAAGCCTTGTAGAGAGATAATTACCTTATTATGGGACAGTATTGATGCGAAGTATTTTTGAAACATTTTTGAAATGTCACTTATGACCTTTCCCTGGTTCAGTACAGAGACAAATTTTCCAGCTTCTCACGCAATCAAATAGTGACAATATCAAGTTCCCAAAAGGTATACAGAGAAATAGAGTGTAGAATTATTTTGCCCTCCTCTTTCCTTCAGCAACACACACAGGGACCACAAGTTGGGATAGCAACCCAACAGTTGATATAATCCCTTAAGTGAAGAACAGCTGAATCAGCACACTTGAACATAAATTAATAGGCATGATACAATCAAAAAGACATAGAAGATAATGAAGAGAGCTCCACAGATGTGAGTAACAGCATCAATCATTCAGATGAAAAAAAATCATAAAACTATAAAAAAGACAAGTGAAAAAGCACATGAAAAATTGTGTTAGAAAATTTAGTGCTCAAAAATTCCCCAAATTTGATGAGAACCATTAAATATCACCTAATCAAAAACCTCTGGAGTAGAATAAGGGAATGGTTTTTTTTTTTTAAATATGAGGAGAAAATAGTGTAAAGCATTAAAAGAAAAATGAATCATCAAGTGCATAAAGTACATTAATGTCAACAGATAATTTACAACTAGGAGCAATGATTATTAGAAGACAGTGGGATATTATATTCAAATTTTGAAAGAAAAATTTTAACCCAGTGAGTGTGAGTGTGTGTGTGTGTGTGTGTGTGTGTGTGTGTGTGTGTGTATTTATTAAGGAGGAACAATCTTAGAAATTTAGGTGAAACAAAGAGCTCACTATATCGAGTCTGAGTGGCTCTGTGGCTCACAGATCTTATCTATATGACTATGAAGAAAGTCCATAAGTTGGAGTGAAACCAGAAAGTAACTGCAATCCATAGGGAGAAATAATGGCTGCTGAAAGTGACAAATATTTTGAGGATATAAAACAATTGTATAAATGTATGTATGTTTATTTTTTAACTTCTCTATGAGATATAAGAGTTTGCATAGGAATATTTATGTTGCTATTTTCCTGAGGTAGGTAACAATGTGTAGACTACACAGAAGAAAGGAGATATAGGGAGAAGTGATTTACACAAAGAGAACCATAAAAAGCACAAGAATTAAGATGACATTCAGAACATCAAAACTATCTGAAATGTGTAATTATATTAAAAGTAACATTGTTTATAGTAGTCAGAAAATAGAGACAAGACCAAGTAATGAGTGGAAAGAACGGCATCTCCATCAAATAAAGTGTTTAAAAGAAAATACTGACTGACACTTAAAATTGAAAACACACTCCCAAACTCATTTTATGGGACCAGACACTCTGAGAAGAAGATATCACAAAAAAGGGAAGGTCAAAATCATTAGTGAACATACATGTAAAGCTCCTTAGAAATTCAGTATCAAATCAAATCAGCATATCAAAAATAATAGACACCATGAATGTGTCTTTAAAGTCAAGCTTAACTCAGTGTATTATAATCATACAATGTGATATCACACATCAATACATCCAACTATATAACCCACAGTTCACTTTAGTAGATGTGAGAGAAATATTAGATAATGTCCAATATTCACTCATGGTAAGAATTCTTAATAAAACAGACTACTTCAGCAAAATAAAGGCAATTGATCAACACACATGCACACATACATGCAGAGAGAGAGAGAACATTGTAATCAATCAATCAATCAATCAATGTGGGAAAGCTAAAAGCTTTTGAATTAAGTCTCAGGATAATGCAAAGATGCCAGCTTTCTTCACCTTTTCTCAATACTTCAGTGAAAGTCCCAACTAAAGCAATTGTATTCAAAATAAAGCAAAAATTTCTAGACTAGAAAGGTAGAGTCAAATTATCTGTACAGATAATGGGATTCTATACATAGAAAACCATAAGTATTCTATCAAAGAACATTACAACGAGGAAACTTCAGGATAAAAATGTCAGCACCACATCTCTAATCAACAATACATTAGGCAAGAATGAACAAAGCAACCTCATGATAACAAAAATGAAGGAATAAGATTTTAGGAATGAATTTAACTGAAGATTGATCTATTTGTACACTCAAACAGGTAAAACAATGATTGAAAACCCTGAAAAAAGAAGTTGCAAGTAAATAAGGAGATTTAATGTCATTTCAGGGGAAGTTGGAGGAGTTAGGTGGTGGATATAGCCAAAATGCGTTTATACATGCATAAAATTCTCAAAGAAGAAATAAAATTATTAAGTAAAAATAAATAGCAGCATACAAGATCAGTATGTAAAAATTAATTCTGTTCTTGTGTTTCAGTTATATAAAAGAACTGAAATCAAAGTCAGAAAAGCATTTTTTCTAAAATAAGTGCTTAGGGAAAAATTTTTGCAAAGTATCTGCAATCTTTTTGTAGTAAAAAGTCCATACCACACATGAAAATAACTTGTGAAGATTAATTAAATGGAGGGACCACCCCATGTTTATGAATCAGAAGATACATTACTACTCTTCAAATTTACCTATAGATTTGTTGCTATGTTCATTTAAATCTTCATTAGCAATTTATAGAAGTTGAAAAATACCCCTAAAATAATGTAATGTTTTTAAGACAATACAGTATTTCAGACAATACAGTATGAGCTTAAGATTCATTTTTTTTTTGTCAGAAACTAGAACCCAATCATTCCATTATGGCCACCAGACATTTGACAAAGATGGCAGGGGAATTTGATGAAAAAAGTAATAATCTTATAGAGAAATTGGATATGTTAGCTTGCCATTACTGTTATTGTGTACCTATGGCAACCAACTGAAAGGGAGAAAGACTAATTTTTCTCCACAGTTTGGGGGGGGAGTTCCCCAACTGCTTGTGAGCCTATGATGGGCTAGTGATATCCTATGATACACCTGCGTGGCAGAGCAAGGTGCTTACTCTGTGGGCCACTGGGAAACAGAAACAGAAAGTCATGGGTTTTGTAGAATAGGTCCTTAGTCTTACTACAACGAACTTGACTCAGAAAAATCTTTCCATTATTTTGATTTTCCATTATTTTTATTTTTTTCAGTTTGGTCTTTGGTGTTTTTCTGTTCCATCACTGAAGAAGAAAAATATTTATATTTCAGCTACAAAAGAGCACTTCTGATCTACAAGCTTCATTTTCTTTTCTGCTGTTTGTTAAAGGCCAAGGCTTTTAAATTATCCTTCTGTTTCAATACTATAACATCAACACAGTAGTGGTAACTGGTCAATGTTGTTGTCTTTATAAGTTATTCTATATTTCTTTTGTTTTTTCCGAGTCAGGGTGTCTCTGTGTAGCCCTAGCTGTCCTGAAACTCACTTTGTAGATCAGGCTGGCCTTGAACTTAGAAATTCGCCTGCCTCTGCCTCCCAAGTGCTGGGATTAAAAAGCATGCGCCACCACCGCCCGGCTCTATATTTCTTAAATATCAAAATCATTGCATTTGCCAGAGTGCTCAGCTCTCCAAGAACATTCTCTCTAGTCACCTCTGGTCGATTACTTAAACACACAGGTTGCTATCTTCTGCCTCACGTACTACCAGGCATCAGATACTCTATGCATCTAAGACCAACTGTGAAAAATCCATTCTCAAAGTTTGAAGGATCCAAAATAAAACCATGGTACTTTCACAAGATGCACAAAATAAGATCTCCTTTGCTTCTAAAAGACTTAGTTATTGTCTTAGTTAGGGTTTTACTGCTGTGAACAGACACCATGACAAAGATAACTCAGGTTCAGAGATTCAGTCTACTATCTTCGATGGGAGAATGGCAGTGTCCAGGCAGGAATGGTGCAGGAGCAGCTGATAATTCTACCTCTTCAGCTGAAAACCTTAGGGAGAAGATTGGCTCCCACATGGTTAGGAGGAGGGTCTCAAAGCATACCCTCGACAGTGACACATTTCATCCAATAAGGCCATACCTCCAATTAGTGTCAGGCATATTCCCTAGGCCAAGCATATTCAAGCCACCACAATTATTAATAACATGGAGAATATATAACAAAATTTTTCTGTAAAACTTTTCAATTTAGAATCTTCCCTGCTCTCACAGTATAAAACTCCAAATCAGAAAACCAGTTAGTCAACCAACCAATCACAAGCCAACATAGTACATTGTTTATAAGTAAGAAGGAATCAGAAGGAAAATTGAGGATGGATACCACTCAAAATTTAGGAGGTAAGTTGTGTAGTTACTTACCACAGAAATCAAATATGAAATGTTTGGTACTTTGTAATTTGATGGGTGTAGCAGAGAAAGATTGATGGGAAAAAGCCTAAAATAAATTTTGTTGAACACAAATCTTGGTTAAGTATGACACCTAGAGGATGCATAAATAGAATTCCTTTGAGTTTTGGTTGTTGTTGAAATTAAGTTGCTATTATGTGGAGAAATACAGCTAATATTTTTATTTCAGAATAAGCATTTTATATATTCCTCTATATAATATTTTATCAAAAATAATTTTCCCTATTGAATCACTTAATTACATTAATAAAATTATATTAAAATAAATCCTTTTCCATCAAATAAATAATTTTTATAATTGCCTTAACATATAGATTCTAATCACAGAGATTCATTATCCCATTCATGAAAAGTACTTTATATGCTTCTTTCCTAATATATAGAGATAGATAGATAGATAGATAGATAGATAGATAGATAGATAGATAGATATAGATATATTTATGAGTGTACATATCATCATATAGTAGAGTTTTGAAATGATAGCACAGAAGCAATGGACAATTAAGGTTGCCAATTAGGTTAGAATTGTGCCATTTCTAAGTAACTTACATTTATCCTCTGTTGGTTTGGAAGACTTTTATAGTCCTGGGTCATTAATACTTGAACAGTTCATGAAAAATGATGAACGACTTACTTCATGACAGGTTATACAGATGGTCAATTTAATCTTCATCCTTGAGACTTCTCTAGATTGTATTTTGCCATCATACCATTAAACATTTGTGTATTATTCATATCATTTTAGAAAACAAAGGTTGGTATTTCTTACTATCTCTGGCCATTCATCAGGTTTATTGATACAGTTTATTCAAGTGAGTAGTACTTCTTTTTTTCTCTCACCAGGATGTGTATCTGAATGTATACATCACTTTGTCTTTTCAGAGACCCAAATAATTTTGTCCTCAAGTGCAGTAATGACACTGTTATGAACAGAAATGTGGCCTTGGTGGAGTCAAATGTTCCCATGACTGAGTTCCTGTAACACTGTTTAGAGATGATTCCACTTGTTCGGAACATTTGTTCATGTGTATGTGAAGGGTGTCTGTGCGGGTCTCCTAAGCTTGGTTTACGTTTCCATTAAATATAAGAGCCAACCCAGGACAAATTTCAAACCCACAACATGCACAACATGTTATCCTTCTTGTGTGTTTTAAATGACAACAGGTGTAGATTTAGAAGTTAGCCTTGATATTAGAGTTGTCATGTTTAGTCTCTGGAATGGATAAGTAATTATTATACAATCCTGGATACATAAGAAAAATCAATTATTATTATTATTATTATTATTATTATTATTATTATTATTATTATTACTTACACTAAGATATGGAGTGTGACATCTGATGGCTTTTGGGAGGTAGGTGGTCAACTTGCAAATTAACGAATTTACCTTCTTCCACCCTCCGTATTCTGTTATACACGGAGCCTCCACCTGGTAAATTGACTTGGGGCTTATGGAGAACACTATGAATGGGCATTAATAACGCAGAATCTACAATTCCATTCACGGTTGAAGACCTTCAGGGATGAGCACTAACGACAACTGAGAAATACAAATAGAAGGGAAAGGAAGAGGCTTCCATGCAGAGTGGTATTGCATGGAGGAGCCATTTCTGAAGGACAGAACCTAGGAGGCAATGGCAGGTCTTTTTCTTCTTTGGCAGTGTGAATATTGAAGGACTTGCTCCTTCAGGGGGGTATACATTAGTTAGGACCAGCCTGCCTTTGTATCCCTATCAACCTATAATCTTTTGATCACTGCCTATTTTTCACCAGTGTAGAAACAGTAAGCCACAGTGGCTTATCGCCTCTAATCACAAGCCCAGGGCCAGGACTCTCTGAGCTTTTAATTCCCTCTTAGAGGCCTAACAGAGTGAAAAGTAAACAAAGACCAAATTTGCAACCGTGAATGCAGCTAATTTCCTCTGATGTCAGAATACTTAAACAGGCAGGACCTGGGAATTATTTGATCAAACCTGCTTTTAATCTAATGCATGCAGAAGGGTTATGTCTGGAAAGCTCAGCAAAATGACACACATCTCCAGGGAGCCTTCTGGAAGGAAGCTTTCCTCCCTAAGAAACTGTAGCTTTCTCATTTCAGACTCATGGGTTATTGGGTCCTTGGGGGTGAAGTCACTAAGAGAAGTTTTTCTGCCTTTTAAATTGTATTGTATTTGGTGTAAGACAGGCAACCAAATGACCATAGTTATCCTTAGCTTTTGGTTGCTGGGGAATTTTGGTGTTGTTGTTGTTTTGCTTTGTTTTAATTGGCTAACTGCCTTGATACTATTTAAGCGTTACAAGGAAATGAATTAATAATAAAAGACTGTTATTGTGAGTGGGGGAAAAAAGGGACAAAGCTTTATCTGACTGCACACATTCTTCTGTTAGGCCTGATCTAATAAAATAGAGAACAAAAGGTACAAGCCATGTGGTTTCTTGTTTTGGTTGTGAAAAAGCACTTAAAAGAATTAGTATTTGTCTCAGGAATGAAATTTAAGTAGAAATAGTTATTAACTGGGTGGAAGCCAACTGCTGCTACTGACTCATTTGCGGCTTAATTTTTATCCCCACCTCTGGTCCTTAGTAGTGCGTTTTCAATAGTGATGGAAGAGAAAGGAATGGAACTTTTATGCACTTCATCATTAAAACAGAATATACTGGCAGTGTTTGTACATTCTTATTCATGCAATTAGACAGCGTCGTGCACACTTTTAAGTACGAAGTCGCTTTCAAAGGCAGTTACAAGACAATGTGTTGACTTTGACACATATTAACCACGGTCACATTGTTACTGAGGATGGGCTGAAGTTAAAAAAATAACAAAAACAAAAAACAAAAAACACGGAAGTGCTCAAGTTCCTTTTGATAGTGAGCCCTGGTCTGTTCCCTATCAGGTTCATAAGTACCGCTCTTCTCATAAAGTAATTCAGAAGGCACGGCGGCTTCAGAATAAATGACCAAGGCTGATGCTTTGTGTAAATATGCAGGGAGAATAACACGCCACTAGATCAGCATTTGACTCCTTGGGTGACGATGAATTTCAATGTCAGTTATTCGTCATCCTGAAGCCTGCCCCGTGATGATGCCTTTTATTGGTGTATCCTTGTGAACATATTTCAGCGCACCATGTGCCGGGGAGTTCTCGGGGCGGGCGCGTGGGGTCTGGGTGCTGGCCCTGTGCCCTCGCTGCCCCCCGCCGGTGGTCCCCTCGGGTCCCCTTGGCTCTTCTCAGCTCTCTCTTCTCCCCTCCCTTCCCTACAGCTGGCGGCGGGGGCTGCTCCTCTCAGAGCTCTGGGCCGGCTCTGTCAGCTGGGGCCCCCTGCGGCCGGCTGTGTCCCTCGCCGCTAGGACCTGCCAGTCTGCGCGCCATGGCAGCGGCGGCAGCATCCCCGCCAGCATCCCCGCCAGCCAGCGGCGGCGGCGGTGGCGTCCACGGCCGCCGCTGATGCTATTGTTCCCTAGTGTTAGTTGCTCTTTGGCTGCTTTTCATCTGGAGCGAACAATAGAAGCAGGGAGAGCTTTGCTTTCTCTACTGGTGGAGAAGGAAAGACCGTCCCCTGCGAGAGTGGTGCGGCTCCGGAGGCTGGAGCGGCTGCGGACAGCATGGGGTTGCGAGCCGGGCGCCTGGCGTCCCCGAGCCGGGGCGTCCTGCAGCTGCTGCGGTTGCCACTGCTCTTGCTACTCCTGCTGAGCTCTGGCGCCCGCGGGGCTGCGGCGCAGGGAGACACCGAGGTGCCCACCCTCTATCTGTGGAAGACCGGTAAGTGGGACAGAGTTGTCCTTTGCTCTATCTCCAGATCTGGGACTATGATCCGGAGCGAGCTAAGGGCTCCTGAAGGAGCCTCTGTGTTTCCAACTGGTCCTGATTATGCCAGGATCCCCAGGTCAAAAGTATGATCCCTGCAAGCGAATTAGGTCATGTCCTATGCCATTAGGAAAGAACAACATAACTAAGAGGCAACAGTGAGTCACTGGGTGATTGTTTCTCTAGCCGCTCGGCAGTGAATGAGGGCAGCGCTGTACTTTCATTACAAAGTGAAGTGCTTTTAAAATCTGGGTTTCCAGTCTTAGACTTTCTAAAATGACATTCTAGCAATATACAGGTAGACAGTTCTTTTTTTTTTTTTTTTTAATGCGGTGTTTTGGCAAACACACACACACACACACACACACACACAGAGAGAGAGAGAGAGAGAGAGAGAGAGAGATTTAAATGTATTAAGCATAGCTTTGTGGTGTGTGGGACACCAGGGTCAAGCCCTGTGCAGGCAGCTCTAACAGGGAAAACTGGATAGTGCAATTTGTAACGAGTGATTCAAAGTGATCTTTTACGCCGTGGAGTGATTAACATGGAGGTTTAGAAACTTTTCTTTCCGGGAAAGAAGTCTTTTCGCTTTGTTTTTTTGACAAAACAAGAAAAGTAGCAACTCACTGCTCCTCAGACTCTCCCGGCAAAGCGCTGTAGAAGCAGAACACACAGGGAAACAACAAAACCTTAGAGCTCCAGGCTCCCCTCTCTGCTGAGGGTGGGTGGATGCTCTCCAACCACTATGGAAGACGGAATTCCTGAGCCTACCAGAAACTTCACACACTCACCGGAGACAAGTGGAGGAGCTATTCTCCTCGCTTATAGCTGAGGATGACTTGAGAGTTCCTGAGTGATGCCAAATATCAAGATAGGAACAAGATAGAAAGAAAAAGTGTCCAGATCACAGTCCAGGCAGAGTGGGTCTTCTGGCTTCAGTCCTCCGACCGACCTGCTGAGGAGGCAGATCCATTTACGCCAGAATCACACCGATGACTAAAGGTTTAAAGAAGGTTCATACATCCAAGCAACGTGGTGAGGCATTGAACAGAAAATCACTTAAAGACAAAACACCCTTTACCTTGGAGAATCGCATAATATACTAATGCACTCTTGTACACGCGCAAATACAGGCACAGATTAGTCAAAGCAAAGTCATTCTTGCGAACTTGGTAAGACTTTAAAGATCAGCTACTTAGGGGACTAAAGACAAAAGTCAAATTCGTTTGATTTTAAACAAAGAATTGAAAGTGTGTTTTATTTTTTCTATTCTAAATTTATAGTAGTTGGTAGTACTTGGAAATTTAGAAAGAGCTTCTCGGGGCAACAGAGCTGGGCTAGTTGAAATTTGTACTATCAAAGGAACATGAGCCAAGTAGCAATTCAGACGGAAAAGAACATAGAGATCCTGTGCTGTGCTGCCTTTGAGGTACCAATACATGTCAATATTAATGTCATAGCCGGAATACAAGCCAATTAGACCTTGATTCCAGCACCAGGTTCAGTTGTAGCCTGCTCTAAGAATAGTTCGACGGTGTTCTCACCCCTCCATCAGTAGCTGCCTACTGTGTGATTGTACTTGCCTTTGACTATCCATACATGGTATGATGAAATCAAGTGGGTTATGAGAAACTAAGTCATACATTGTCAACTGTTGTGCAAATAGAAGCTAGTGGGAGGATGGTGGTACTATGTATTTTATGATGATTCTTTGTTTCTTGGGAAATATTGGAACATTTAACCTGCTGAGCAAAATAATAATTTCTTCATGTATTTATCCACTGAAAGGAAGGGAGATGTTACTAAATCTAAAATGAGTTGGGAACAGTTCTCAAAGGAGTTAGGACAGAACAGAATACATTATAACTAAAAAATGCAAAGGTGATAGAATCTTGTCTATAATTTGATGAGAAGCAAATTTGATATAACTGAGGGGGGAGGGGGAGGAGGAGGGGGAGGGGTAAGGGGGAGAGGGAGAGGGAGAGGGAGAGGGAGAGGGAGAGGGAGAGGGAGGAGGGGCAGGAAGGGAATGGGAAGAAGAGAACAGAGAAGCTGAGGACATCTGCTCCAGTGAGGGGCTTTCGCTCTTTCTACTGTTTACAGGAAATAGCATGAAAGATGACATCACTAAAGTGGAAGTTTCACTGGACAAAGATATAGGACAGAAGCTTTTACTGCCAATAACATGTTGTTCACTGTGATGAAGTCACACAGTGCCTGGCTCAACAATTAGAGAAGACAATATCTAAAGATCTATTCGCCACTAAGTATTTAATTTACATACACACATATGCAAACACACATAATTAAATACCATATATTTACATACTCAAACACTTGTGATTTTCATTATACAGACTTTATCAGATTTATGACATATAACTGATGGTATATGATGTGATATGTTATAGTTTTAGGTCACATCACAACAAAGAGCTGTTAACAATTTACAGTCAGTTCTCACTGTAGAGGCTGAATGTGATGTGGCCACCTTTGCTCTTGACCAACTCAAAAATAAACAATACTTTAAACACACAATAGTTGATACATGGCATACTATACTCATGAACATAATGCAGTGACAGCAGAGATTGTATAGCTGATAAAACAGTTGAGGGTATGCTCAATACAGAGTTGCTATTTGCTTTTGATCTTGGTGTTTGCCAAGAGGATAGTGAAGCACAGAAGAAAGAATATAAAATAAGAAGACATACAATAATATTCTGAAATCTTGAAAGTATTCGTGACAGTGACACTCAAGCCCAAATACTCAGTGGAAAATATTCAATATCAATAAAGTCAGCTTGAGAAAATTCTAGACCTCTGGGAAATCTTTTAGAATTTAACCTAAAAGCAGATAGGAGCCATTGGAATCTCTTAGAAGATAATATTTTGTTGTTGTTGTTGTTGAGAAAGGAGAAAGAAGACTCTAAAGGCTGTTGGGTAGATAAGAAAAGGAGAAAAGCATCAGTACTATAGAAGTTATAGGAAAGCATGGAGAAATGCTTTGCTTTGCATGGCAGAAGTGTCAGCCCAGATTAGCATCCTTCATAAAACAGCTATCAACGTATCCATCATTTCAGCACTCAGGAACTAAGATAGGAGACAAGGAAGAAATGCCAGTTTTCTTAGTGTTGGGAAGAACATCAGTTTAATTCAGACACATTGAATTTAAGGTACAATGATCCAATGAATAGATCTGATTGGGGAAAGAAATTTTAATGATTAGAAGATTAAAAGGGAGATCTAGGCTGAATTGGAAAACTAGTAACTCAATACGATTTTGATTTTGTGAGTAGTTTCCTAATGAAAACAAATATTGAAAGGCAAAAAAAGATATATCACAAAGAATATTATGTTTTTAAGAGGCATGTCAGAAGTAGTAAAAAAAAGTTGAGAAAGTATTGTCAGAAAAGTTATAAGGAAAATATCTATAGGCACTTATTTGGTAGCTGTGTATTAATAAATCATAGTGAAAAAGTACAAGTAATTTAAAAAATTTGGGAATATGGGATTATAAACTATTCCAGGAGCTATCAAGCTAGATGAAGAATTGTTGAGTGGTTGCTTGTTATTTATACTCTTTTAATTTGTAAAACTATTCCCATAACAATTTTGATTAATCAAAATCATCTGACAATTCCAAGAGAGGAGAGCTAACAAACTGACCAAACCAAAACGTGATTGACCATATAAGGTCATCAGGCTATCATCAAATTAAGTCATGGAGATTTACTCTCAATAAAGTCATAATAAACTCATCAAATATACTTTTATAATAATGAGATCATTCTGGGATCTGAGAAACATGAAAAATAGTGTCCATTATTTGGAATTGGGTTATTTGCAAGTATGGTTATCTCTCAAGAAAAGAATGTTCCTCATATTAGGTTCATGCTACATAACTATACTGATAGTAACAGTCCTTACACATCCTTACACAATTATTTTCATGAAAATAGTATCTTTATTCTTCAATTAAAAATATATTCCTTTTACTGATAAGCACTACATAATTGAAAATAAAATTGCTTGAAATCTCTGTACAAGATTATGTCTTCTTTGCATCAGTCTAACTTCAGTTAGGCTGGAAAGTTGCCTTTGTTTGGACCATGGCTTAGTTTACTCATAAACCGGAGGCACCATTGATACTCAGTCCTGGTCAGAGTGGGTTGAAAATATTCTATCTCTGTTACTTATGAAAATTATTTCATGTTTCTGATTTTTTATTTTTATCTCCACAATGGTTTAATAGCATATATTTTCTAAGATTAAGTATAGTATAATTTATAAAGTGTTATTAAATTATTGATTCCTTTCAGAAGTTCAATAGTGATAGTTTTATTGCTGCTATTCTACATAACAAACAACACAATTTTGTAACCCAATCAAGTCTGGCAATGTGTGTGAGCTCGCTCTAAAACACCCCCTTTGTCTTGTAAGTGCACTATTTATCATATACTGATAAAGCTACAATACCACAAGTTCTAAGGAATATATCATTGTAGAATGACATGCTCATGGACTGAGGTCATATGGCAGTGTTTTAACCCACACTCTACCTGATTATTCTGGTTATTTTGTATTAGAATAACAGAAGTTCTGAAGGGGGAAGGTACCTGTGAACTTTTAACAGATACTAAAGAGAAAGTGTCTAAATGGGTCCACTAATTAAGGTGCTCCTTATTTTTTATCCTTAGTTCCTCTAAAATGGCAGATGTAAAGTGCAAGGATTCTACTGGTGTCATCCATTTATCTGCTGATATCAATTAAAGGACAAACAAAAATAGAAAATGAAGCTATGTAGATATAGGTTTAGCTAGTTTATTAAATTGATGCTTTTTGAAGATCATATGAATGTGCTCAATAACAAGCCCAACATTAATTGCATGATACAACCTTTTGTACTTCATTTAGTAATGATTCCGAGGGACTAATCAAGACACTGAAATGCTATGTACGTAAAAGGGTGTTCTTTCAGAGTTTCATGCAGATATTCATCAAAAATGACACTGTATAACCTGTATTTCCTTTTCTTCAACTATCCTCTGATTCCCAAACACATCCTGTGTTAAATTTCTTCTCCCCCCTCTTCTCCTCCTTCTCTATTTCCCATTCTTTTCTTGGTCAAAGAGTCGTTTTCCAGGAGTTTCTAAGACAGTTATATACCCACTTTTCCTTTTCAAAACTATCCTTTTGAACTCATGGTTGTAGTAGCACAATGTTGTGTTGATGTTGTGGTCAGGTGACTAGAAAACCTAGTAGTTATGGCAGAAAGAGGCTTAGATTTCTCCATTGACTTGTAGGAGTGAGCACCCACAAGGAGTCCTTTAAACAATGGCCATTCAGTGCACATTTTGCTTACATAAATGGAAAAACATGGACCACTATCAAAGTAGAGCATTTAAAGCCATCACAACCTGGATGGAAAAACCAAGCAATTTAAGCTTCAGATACAGACATTGGTATATAAATATAATAATTTAATTTATGCAGGCCTTATGCTATACATGTTCTTCCTTGGATTATGATATCATGAGCAATAACAGGATATTTGTGTCTTGTAAATGAATGTGGTTGCATCAGAACAATAATAGTGACTATTAAGGTTGCTTGTTTTGAGATTAATGTAGTCCTAGCTGGCATTGCACTCATAGTGATCTGCCTGCCTCTGCCTCCCGATTGATGGCTCTAGAGTGCTGGGATTAATGGTGTCCACCGCCACACCTGGCAACTCTACACTATCTAGTATTCCCAAGCGATTTCCCATCCAAGTACTAAGCAGGCCAGCCCTTGCTTTACTTCTAAGATCAGATGGATATGGGGCACAGTCAGGCTGGTTTGGCTGTAGACTGGGTCACACCATTTAAAGGTTATTTTTATTCCTTCTGACAGTATCTGAGAATGTAATAGCAAATGTCACCAACCCAGTGTGCCAGATTCTATCCCTGAACGTGAAAGACATGAGTGTTGAAGAAGGGAATCTACAGCTGGAATGAAGATAGCACTAATTACTCAAGTAATTATGCACTTACATCCACCCATGTTTAATAAAGTGAGATATTTGAGAAGAAAATTTCAGGCCAGGTATATTTGAAATCCTCAAAATTTTAGACCTATGACTTCTAATCTCTTTGCATCTTGTTCTTTAGCTAGAAAATAGTTATGAATTATTCTCTATTTCTCCACACACTTTAAAGATAATAAGATAAACTTGTACAGGACTTAAACAGAGCTTGGTAATTACTCACAAAATACTTATCTGCTGCCTGGCAGTAGTCCCAATGTGAACTGATAGCACCTCCTCACTGGGAAAGAGTCGATAGCTAGCATCTTTCCTTCCTCATTTTGGTTCATCCTGTATGGATCTATGTGTGCCTCCTGGGCCTTACTAGATCCGATAATATTTTTTTTTCTTGCCTGTTGCTGGGCTCCAAGTATACCAGCTTTTAGCAAGATTTTGCAATGTAGAGGGATGTTGTGCCTTGATGCTTTTCCTTGAGGTTGCACACATCCTCACCAGGCTGGAAGTGCAGGAGGTGTGACTCTTTAAGTGGGACTGTGCAGTTTCAAAATGACCTAGTGTAGAAACACCTGAGAATATTCTTGGCAAAGTGTTTTTACTCTGTGATGTGTGAAGAGGAAGTGGAGGCTTCATTTCCCTAAGTGCAATGTGCATATGTGTGTATACATTTAGGTCACATATATAATTAGACTACCTCAATCTGGACTGTTTGTTATCTTCCAAGTAAAGCTATTTCATCACTGTTTGGAGGGCAGGTAGCTATGCAACTGTTTCATGCTCACTAAAAGATATCTACCTTTACATTTTCCAAACTATGTAAAGCATTTTAAATTCATGGTAGAATTACCATAGTAATCTAATATACTATTTCAAGAATATTGATGCACATATACCTGCATATATGTGCCTACATGTATAAATGAACAAATGCCAACACTTATGGATAAATCACCACACAGAAATGAATTATTTATTTGCTGTTAGAAATTTTTATATCTCCTGAAAAGAGGTTTTATATGTGCTATTGATAGTACTGGCTTAAAAAATGTATTTAATTATTCATACTTTTTGCTAAAATATTAACTATATGCAATTTTATTTTATTGTGCTTTCTGCTTGTTTTTCTACTCAAGCACAAACTCTATAAAAGCACTTACTATACAAGTCCTTAAACCACCTCCCATCAACATAAGAGTTCTAATTTAAGACACTTATGTCTAACCATCTTCCTGTGTTTGTCACCCCAGTGTCTGAGCAATGACAATAAACTGCAGTGTCTGCACACATTTCTAAGAAATGCTTTTCTTTTAGTAGTATCTGTCTACAGTCATATCAAACAAATTCCAACTTGTTTATGTCACAAATAGTTAACATTGATTACATCATCATAAAGACGTCAGTAAGAAATCGAGGTGGAATAAGGTGTACTGTGCACAGTCTTGCTTTCTAGAGGATATAGTTAAGGTACAGACACTTCAATTGTAGAACTACGTACGTAGTTACACCCCCCCCCTTCTTTTGTATTGATTAGGTTCAACTGAGTAGAACTGGTAGGTGTTTAGTGTCTACTTTATGGCATGCTCAGTACCAGGCACAGTGGAGCACACTTGAAGACTGTGTGAATCTGTCTCTCCTGGTGCTCCTCAGTAAGTCTGAATAGCTGTAGAGCACAGATGGAGGAAGACGGTTAGAAGACAGTGATGATCTTGCAAAACAAGATATGCAAGGAGTATCTTTCCTACAACACATGCTTAAAAAATAAATAGTTTACAAATAGATACAAGCTAGAAGAGACAGTGGAGAAGGGGCACTGATAAAACAAAGAATGGAGGCTAGGAGATGGCATGAATGCCCTCAAGGCAGGTACTAAGGAAGCTGTAACAGAAGGGTTGCTAGTTCAAAGCCAGCCAGTCAGGCCTCAGAGAAAGAGACTCTACGTTAAAAACAAGTAAAACTTTTAACAAAGAAGGAAATGAAAGCCAGGAAGATGGCTCAGCAAGTAAAGGATTCTGCTTTCATGGGTTTCATCCTTGGCACACGTGATGGTTTGTGTTTGCTTGGCCCAGGGAGTGGCACTATTAGGAGGAGTGGCCTTGTTAGAGTAGGTGTGTCACTGTGGGTGTGGGCTTAAGACCCTCACTCTAGCTTCCTGGAAGTCAGTATTCTGCTAGCGGCCTTTAGATGAAGATGTAGAACTCTCAGCTCTGCCTGCACCAGGCCTGCCTGGATGTTGCCATGCTTTTCGCCTTAATGATAATTAAATGTTGTGTGGTTGGCATCCACAATAGTGTCTGGTTTGGGTGGTTATTTATGGAATGGATCCCCACGTGGCCAGCCCCAAATCCTTAGAATCATATCTATCTTTGTACAATCTGCCTACGCCTCTTAAAAGAGTTGCCTTGGTCATGGTGTCTGTTCACAACAGTAAAACCCTAACTAAGACAGTACATGTAAGTTAAAAGGAGAAAAATAGCATCTACAAGCACCATTTCTCTGCCACACATGAGACAATACTCTCTCCCACACATAAATATGCAAATAAATTAATAAAGAGAAATTAGTGTTTTGGTTATAGGGCGATGTGTTGGTAAGTGTTGGTGGGTGAGGCATAGGCAGATTGTACAAAGATAGATATGATTCTAAGGATTTGGGGCTTGCCACGTGGGGCTCCATTCCATAAATAACTACCCAAACCAGACACTATTGTGGATGCCAACCAGAGCTTGCTGACAGGAGCCTGATATAGCTGTCTCCTGAGAGGCTCTGCCAGTGCCTGACAAATACAAAAGTGGATGCTCACAGCCATCCATTGGATGAAGCACAGGGTCTCCAATGAAGGAGCTAAAGAAAGGACAGAAGGAGCTGAAAGGGTTTGAAGCCCCATAGGAGGAACAACGATATGAACTAACCAGTATCTTCAGAGCTCCCTGGGACTAAACCACCAGCCAAAGAAAACTCATGGTGGGACTCATGGCTCTAGCTGCATATGTAGCAGAGGAAGATCTAGTCGGTCATCAATGGGAGGAGAGGCCCTTGGTCCCCAGAACAGGGGACTGCCAGTGCCAGGAAGTGGGAGTGGGTGGGTTGGTGAGCAGGGGGAGGGGGGAAGGGATAGAGGGTTTTTGGAGGGGAAACTAGGAAAGGGGATAACATTTGAAACGTAAATAAAGAAAATAGATAGGAAAAAAAGAATTTTGGGCTTGGCTTTCTGTCCTTTGGTTTATGGAAACAAATATGTATATATGTATACAATATTGCCAGGAGTAAAAGTAAATACTTGCAAATTCATGATTGGTATTCTAAATAAACTTCTATCATCTTCTTGCAAACTTTGCAAGAAAAAGAAACACTGCCTTTATTAATTCTAGTTAAATATACTTTAAAAATAATAAAATTTTAATATTTGAAGTTAAAGTTTAATCACATAATTTTCTTCATTTATTTTCCTGGAGCCAATCTTCCCATACAACCATCTTAAATCATGGTCTCTGTTTATTTGTTGTTACATACATATATTCCTAAATATTCAAATACAACCTGCACAATCAATATATTATTTGCATGTATGCATTTCAGGGCTGGTTTCTTGGCATTGAATAACTTGGGGGGTTCTTGCTTGGAGAAAACCATTTAACCTGCTTTCAGTTTAGCTGCCTGCAATTCTTGTCTAGGGCTGGGGTTCCCAAAGATTTTAACTTTTCATGTTAGCACATCCATTGCTGTAGTTGTTGCTTATGTCCTGTTGATGAGACTTTGTGAGTGTGTAATCTCTGTCATTTCTAGGAGGCCCAATATCACAGCAGAGTTCCTGTTGCTCTGGCACTTGCGATTTTTCTTCCCACTCTTGGACAATTATTTCTTCTGCTGAGAACTCTTTGTTTAGATCTGAAGCCTATTTAAAAAATATATTGTAGGTTGTTTGTTTAACTCTCCTTTTTCCCTTGAGTTCGTCATATATTTTACATAATAATCCTTTATCAGACATATAGCTTGCAAAGATTCTCTCGTATCCAGTGGGCTTCCTCTTTACCCAATTGATTGCTTTTATATCTGTCCAGAGATTTTTACTTCTGTGAAGTCTCACTTGTTAATTTTGGTCTAAATTCCAGGGCAAATGAGTCCTAACAGGAAGTACTTTGCTATACTGATATCCTGTAGGCTATTGCTTCCTTCCTTCCTTCCTTCCTTCCTTCCTTCCTTCCTTCCTTCCTTCCTTCCTTCCTTTCCTCCCTCCATCTCTCCTTTCCTTCCTTCCTTCCTTCCTCCTTCCTTCCTTTCCTCCCTCCATCTCTCCTTTCCTTCCTTCCTTCCTTCCTTCCTTCCTTTCCTCCCTCCCTCCATCCTTTCCTTCCTTCCTTCCCTTCTTTCCTCCCTCCTTCCTTCCTTTCCTCCCTCCCTCCCTCCTTTCCTTCCTTCCTTCCCTTCTTTCCTCCCTCCCTCCCTCCTTTCCTTCCTTCCTTTCTTTCTTTTTTCATTCTCTCTTTCTCTCTCTTTCTTTCTTTCCTTCTTTCTTTCTTTCTTTCTTTCTTTCTTTCTTTCCTTCTTTCTTTCTTTCTTTCTTTCTTTCTTTCTTTCTTTCTTTCTCTCTCTCTTTTCTTTCTTTCTTCCTTCCTTCCTTCCTCCCTCCCTCCCTCCCTCCCTCCCTCCCATCTACCTGTGGCTTCTGAGCTGGTACAGATAATTACAGAAATGCAGCAAGATCTCTGGGCTTGACTCTGAGCTCTATAAAACAGCTCCTGACAGTTTGCAGTAGTAACTGAATATCTCTAAGGGGAGAGTCATCAAAGCAGATTTGGATTTATGGAATCGAATAATTCATAAAGTAAGACTAGACGGCAGCTAAGATACATCTCTTTGCTTGTCTCTTGTGGCAAAATTTAATGGGTGCTTCTTCAGCTCCTTTGGCTTCTGTTGTAAGAGAGCTGGCTTTGTGCTGTTTCAGCCATGAAAGTTCCATAAACAGAATTAATATCACATCAGACAAGGTGGCGTCTCAACCCTGGCAGATCAAACACTATAGAGCTGTGATTTCCTGGCTATCACAAGTTTCCAAAATTCCTCCTCTTGCGGTAATTTTTTATTTTGATAGCATCATCTAAAAGCTAAGTTAATGAAAAATCTTTTATGAAAAAAATGTGACAATATTATGGGAAATGAACTCATGTGCCTTGTTATTTGATACAAGATAGATTTCCTTTGTGACCATATGATAAATAGTTGGAATTTTTACTACAGTGTCATTTTTAATAGCCATGTTGGACATAAGGCTTTACCATGCAACCATTCATTTACGAAAATGACAATTTAGTGCCTTTTAGTATATTTACAAAATGGCACACGCATAATTCTCATAATTCTGAATCATTCTCATTACTGTCCCAAAGAAATTTTGTGTTTGCTAGTCATTGCCTCATGGACCATGTAAGTACAATGTTGGTGGGTTTTTTCTTTCCTATAGATTTGTTAATTGTTGATATTTTGTATGAACAGAATTATATCCTCTGGGTTCAGAATTCATTTATGTTGTTATATGCATCAGCATATCACTTCTTTATCTTGCCCTCTACTATATAATAAACCCATCAAGTTTTTCTTTATATTGTCCTCTACTGTATAATAAACCCATCAAATGATGGGTTCATTTTATAAATCCATCATTTTTAAAAATCTATTTGTTGATGGACATTTAAGTTATTTCTACTTTGGGACTCTTGTGAACATTATCAATGATATTTTAGTTTGTCTACATATGTTTTAGTTCTTCTGGCATCTGGGCAGGACAAATCATCTCTATCCATTGGTTGTTATGACGACTATAACCTCAGAGGAAAGAGCTTTGTGAATCTGGTTAAGTTTTGGGAACTTCCTGAGACTTGGAAGTATCGTTCATTTATTAGAGTTTGTACTTGCCTTGTAAGTTTTGTGTGCCTTCTGAGCCTTAAATCACTTAAATCACTTAAATCACTTAAATCACTTCTTTCACTTAAATCACTTAAATCACTTCTGAGCCTTAAAGAATGGGGATTCCAGAAGAGATATTTTCAACTTATCACTTCCTTTGCATTTTTATAGTCATGAAAAAGTATAAATTTTTATTAAAACAAAAGCTTATGTAATATCCCTCTCATTTAAAGAAAGAGTAAGCATGTTTAACAGAGTTTCAGAGATTTGGCCTAAACCTCATTTTTACTACTATCTCTTGCTATATTTTATGACACACACAAAATTTGTCAGTCTTGAAATGATGTACACAGAAATAACATGATATGGACTGGGCAGGTACATATACTTAGTAATAGATATTCACACACACAGACACAGAGCAAAGAATAAGAAGCCACGAATTTGAGTGAAATAGAGAACAACTAAGGGGAAGGAGTTGAAGGGAGGAAAGGGAAAAAGACAATTGTTGTAATTAAACTTTGATTTCAAAAAAAGAAAAAAGAAAAATGTCTATAAAACAGATTTAGGTATAATTCCTAGTATTTTAACTGTAGAATCCAAGTGGAAAATATTCTCGTTATGTGAAGATTAAGCTTATCAAATTAAATTAGCATTTTATAGTGCAGATAATATGTTATAAAAGAAATATGATGTTAAAACTCTGAGATAAGCATAGAAACCTTTGCGAAGTCATCACAAGTTGTGTTTTTATAATTAGTTCAACTATCCAGTATACTGAAAAATGAATGCTTTAATTAAACCCATACCATTTGTGCTCATATCTTTCGGTAATGGCAGATAACATATCCAATCTAAACAATCAATTGCTCATTTACCAAATACAAACATATCATCATACCTTTCCAAGATACAATGAATCATGTGTCTCGTTTCAAGTCATAATTCAATACTCATTTTCACTGTCTTGCTACCCTTTTTATTGTGGCCATTCTTGAATGTGCAACACAGCAGTTAACACTGAGCATTTAAAAATCTTTCTTTGGCTGTATGTCTCCCCAGGTATGACATATAGCCTCTCTTCCCTCATCTTCCTCCTAGCCTCTTTCCCTCATACCACCTCTTTCTTTTCCATGCCACCTCAGGTTTCCTTCACTCGCTCCTTAAGCTTTTCCCTTTGCTGGGCTCTTCTTTCCCTGCACCTCCAGCTTCTCTCATCTGGCCATCTGTCTCTGTTCTGCACAATATTGCACCATGCCTTTACTTTCAGGAAATCTTGCAAGTGTGTAAACTGATATAATTTATTGACCAGCATTTATCAACAGTAGATCTGCTGACATTCGCAGCATCCTACACTGAGAGATTTGCGTTCCAGCCGCAGCTTTCTCTTTCCTTTCTCCCCAGAATGAGACAAAAACGAAAACTTTACAGCATTGTTAATAGACGTCTGAAGGCATCTAAGCTGATATATTCAGTGTGGACTGCTGTATGGAATGCAGCTGTGAAATGAGCTAAATTTTATTATTGCAGGTAAAAGAACAAGTGTAAATGTATTCAAATGAAATCCTTTGCAAGCATTACTGTATATAGGCTCTGGAAACAGTCTCATTCTGTCTCTTGCACTTTAAATATTTCTGAAGATACTCTATGTCTCAGGACATGTGACAATAGAGATGGACGTGAGTCCTTCAGCATTCAGAGCTATGCATAGTTTTTGTTTGTTAGTTTGTTTCTTTTAACCACCAGGGAAATATATTTTTAAATTCAAAATCAGATTTGTGCTTGGTTTATTTTAAGCACAGGACTAATATCAAATATTTCTTGATGATGTACAGTAGAAGTAATTCCCAAATGCACCATTTTATTGCCCGAGTATCAAGACAACAATTTTTAACTCAGAAGAAATGTAGAGTATTTTTATCATTTTTGTGCAACACACACTTGTGTTATAAGTTTTGTATATGTGTGTGGTAGGAGTCAGGGAGAGCCTGTTGATTAATGTGTACAGAAAACTTCACTTTTAAATCAAAGATTGGTTAATGGGCAAGACATACATTACACACAAATTACCAAGTTTTAAAATACTAAAAATCAATATAATGCACTTAACACTAGCATTATATGTCACATAATATATTCGGAATGCCTTCTAAAGTTTGAAGTACACCAGAGTCCTCGCTAATGAACAAGCATGGATTGCTTTTATGGAACTGTGAAGTCTAAGAGAAATCCGTAGTTAGTGCAATGCACAAGTGAGCAAAATTTGATGAGTCTTTGTTTTCTGGGGTTAATTAAGATGTAAGGCCTATTTTAAAACATCAATATTTTTCTGAATGATTTCTTCCAGTCAAAACTTCACTCACAGCCAGATCTTGAGGGCTGAGACTCAAAGCATTTGTTTGTTAGGTCCTCATGCCTTCCAGGGATTTCCCCATGTATGCACTTGCATAGTTCCCATTATTTGCTATGTCAGATTAATTTATCTAGGTTAGGAAAATCAACGAAAAGTGAAGACAAAGTGTTGTTTTATCTTTTACCCGAACACCCCATCTCTATTTTAATGCTGGAAATATGATGTTGATACTAATATTAGTGCGCTGTGCTCTATGCCTCTGTATTTATGGAACATACCTCTGACTGAACTCTGGGCTGCATAATACTGGTTATGAGGACATTGGACCCAGGATCTCATCTCACTCTCTATCACTGATGAGCTCATGTCTTTGAAAGAGATGCAGAGGCATAACAACCATAAATCAGGATAATTGGGGCTATCAGGAAGGCATGTTTGAAGTGCTCTCAGGATACTGAAGGGAGTGATCGATTGCTTTGGGCTGGAGACCAAGACAGGCCTGACAGAGACATTTACCATTTTTCCTGGGCTCTACAAGACAAGCAAAAGTCTTAGATTTGAAAGAGGAAGGGCTGTTGTGTAAAGGAATGCAAAGTGCTTAAGTGTTTTCTCCCCTCAGAGTGTCCCTTTTCCTGCCCATGTGCTAAACAAGTCTCTGCTGGGCTTCTCACCAGGCTTCCAGAATTCTTTTGCTTCACCTCTAGGTTCAATTCTTCAAGCTGATACGTTTATGTTGGCAGCTATGATCTGTGCCATTTTCTACTGCCTGCTCAGCATTTCAGTGTTTCCATGGAGATGGTCAAGCTTCAGATACTTACTTCTTTCCTGGTCTACTACTTGCCCAGTGTCCTCAGTTCCTTGCTATTTAACTTCTCCACAATGTCCACTGTCCCAGAAACTGTTTATTCTGCATGATCCTGGTTGCATCAAATAGCTAAAGTTTCTTAAGAGCTGTACCTTTCAGCTGTTATCACATCCATTTTACTCTTTGGTACAGGTAAGACCTGCTGGAGGATCCAGTGAGAAAACAAATTTTGTATGACACATCAAAAATACAGTTATCATCTGCTTTAGAACTAAGAATGAGCGGAAGGCACAGCTTCCCTGATTCTCTTCAGCAGTCCATTTTAGAGAAGGCAAGTTTATTCAATGTTGTAAAGGTGTTTACAATAATATTTAGCATAGTTAATTCTGATTTTCCTCTTCACAAAAATATAATTTCACACATTCATCAGTGTAATTATCAAGTGGTAATATTTTTCTCCAATAAGCAAGCTATGTTTAAAAAAAAAGTGTGCGTGGGTACCAACACCAAGAGAGAAGAGTAGTTGTGATTAGTACTGTTTAATAGGTAGCTGGAAGAGAAGCAACAGTCCTCTTCCTGATGTGGCAGCACATACATTCACATTTGGTATGTGCAGCTGATTGACACCTCCGCACATTTGGTATGTGCTTCTTTCAAAGCCCCAGCACTGGTTTTGTAGATGCTCAGGTTTTATACCATACTACTTATATGTCTATTACCTTATTGCAGCAATGGAAACTCCCAGAGGCAGGGACTATGTCAGTCAGTCTCTTCCCAAGCATCTTTTGCACGCTAAGTATCGGTACGTGGTTAACAGATAAATTGTTGTTGAATCTTCCTTTAGAGTGCACAGAGTTTCACTTTGTGACACTCAGATGCCTTTCTTGTTTCATTATGTATTCACTGAAAATTTAGCATTCTTTTTAAAAAGTATAGGTCTTATTAGCATATGGATTGCATACTTGCCATTGTTTAATATTGACTTTGCATGTTATATCCTTCTTTCTTATAGGCAAGTTTCTGCAGATTAAACTCCTGTAGTCCTTTCTCCTTGTACACGTCTGAGGTTTTGCATAGGATACAATAAAGGGATGAATAAACATGTTCAATGTTTAATACAATAATTATTATGTTATTAGTGAATAAATAATTACTATTAGTAAGGAATGAAGACATCTATTTACGAAACTGGAACTGGACATAAAAGCTTAAATCCTTTTTCTAGCTTGTCTTCCTTCATATGTTAGAAAATTCAAGGCTTTTTACTTCACATATCTTTCTATATTTCCCCAAAGAAAATAGATCCTGAATATAAGCAGAGTAACTCAGAAAGCAGAAAGAGGTTCTGCAGACCCCCAAGTGGGGAGGGGGGGGACTCTCTGCAATGGTACTCATGTAGGGTATGCAGAGAGAGTGCCACTATTGCTCTAACAATGCATGTTTCTTATCATATATTTTGATTTGAAGTTTGGAATTACTGGAGCTAGGTAAAATCCAGGAAAACAGGCTTATAAAAAGAAGATATTTTAAAGTGCACACACACATATTCTTTATATATGTATTTATATGCTTTATACATAATGCTTTAAAGTAAACATATGAAATAAATATATGAAAGCATATATGTATTATATATATACTTAGACAAATCATATATATATACGTTCATATCTATATATTTTACTTCTAGCCATGTATGCACAGATGCAAAATTTATACCAGAGAATATTCTAGAGTAGATGTACAAGGCTAGGTTTTAAAAAGTATTTTCCAGAAAAATAAAACACTATTAATTTCATATATAAATTAATGCTTCTAAAATTCATGTCATATTTAAGTGGTTTGATTAAATTAAGTCTCAGTTTGCATGGAGCTAAAAGGACAGTACTTGTTATTACCCTCACTTAGTTCATGGTTGAGTAAATTTTCAAATGGGCTGTCCAGGAATTTGTTTTCCCTCTCATGATGTGTCTATTTTCTTGTCTTTTAGTTCTCTTTCTATATCATTTACATATGTAACAAAAAAGAGCTTTCCTTGATAAGTAATATAACAAATCCCTTCTGATACCCAAGGTAAGTGCTACATCTTGTGTTTGTGTGTGTGTGTGTTTCTCACTTTCTTTATCTCTCTCCCATATCACAGGATACTATCTTGATGAGGAGCTAATTGGCAATTGTAAGCAACAGTGCAAATAAATTTCTCTCTGATTATTTTCTAAGCCCACTCCTTCCCAGATCCTAGGAGATGTGGTTTATGTTATGTGGCCACTATCACACCTATACTATTGCCACAGTCCATTATAAAAGGTGATGATGATGCAGAATGAATTTTCCACAACTTTGCATGCAAAAATGTTCAAACTACAATGCAAAAGAATTGCTTTTGTCTAGTCATTTTGTGGTAAACAAGAACTCTCAGTAGCTGCATGGGTCCTTGTTATTACTAATCATAAAAATATTAAATACAAACATACACACGCAGTCCAGGAAATAAAAATGATTTCATTCTCCTAATGCTGTACTCTATATTTTATGCAGACAAAGAGCCATATCTAAGTTCTGAAACTAACATAGAAGGGGAAGTATAAAATTCCAAGGGTGTTTGTTGGATAGGGCAGGTCAAGTACTGAAAGAACAATCAGGAAGTAGTCTGAGGAGTTCCTGTCAATTGTCACCTTTCAACTCTAGCTTCATACCAGGAACTCTCCCCTAGCTGTGGGCTGGCCCATGTCCATCTCCAAAAACCTCACTGCTTGCTCAGGTCCTGGATCAGCCTCACCATCGGGAATTTCCAGCAGTGGACTGAGCATCCAGGAAATGTTAAAGTTGCATTAGTCTGTCTTATTGATGGTGATTTCATATATAAGGAGGCCTGAAATGCTCATCTTTTTAATTTTCTCAAAAATTTACACCAATAGCTGTGAAAATAATTTTTATTTTCCAGAAACACTTGTCTCAGAGGCTTATTGCTGAATAAGCAAACCCTTTCTAGTTATTTCTGAACTCTGGATGGCTGGTTCAACCCAGCTGTTCTGGCTGAAAACTCATCTTTAATCTGACTGATTCAAACTGGCTTCTCTCAGCTTATCACTGAATTGCTCTTTTTGTAAAAACTGCCTCTGAACTCCATGAACTTCAGTTACTTAACTGACTGCAGGAATGGAGTGGAACTGCACAAACTTAATCGAACTCAAATGCATTGAACTGAACTGCATCTAACTGCACTGAGCTGAACTCTACTGCATTGCCTGAACTCAACCAAATTGCACTCACTGAACTGCCCTCCTTATAAGTCACTCTGCCCTCCTAGAAAATAGCCTTTCTTTCCTGTCTTTTCTCCTGAGAATTGGGCACACCCTACTTCTGACTGTTTCTGTCATATTCTTTCTCTGATTCTTCACTTTGTCTGTCCCTCATTTAGACATCATCACTTTCAAGCATGGTAACTTCTGTAAACTAACTTTACCTTTATTGTTTGGCATTAAAGGTGTGTACTAAGGGCTTGTCTGAATTTCAGTCAGATCATACAGTAATTCAAGGTGTGTCTGCATTTAGGCCAGATCTGATAGACCAAGAAGGTCTTTGGTTGTGATCTCTTGTCAGAGCAGTCCTGTTGTTTGATTAAAATTTCTCTACAAACAGATATTTTAAAATTTTGTAGAATAATATTATTCATGGGTCTCAGAATAGTTTTCATTTCTTCATGTTGTGGAATGTTGGGTAGTGTAATCCACTGCTAATAAACTATAAATATTCTTATGTTGACTGTTTTAATTTCTAGTTGTTTAAAAAATATTTACTGTGAACATATCATGTAAAATTAGTTCATAAAACTATTTTTATTTATAAACTTTATCCTTCAGTGAAAAAAAGAAAATTTAATTGTTTAAGTTGAAGTTCATGCACATTTAAAAATAAATATTTTTTAAAATGTGAAATGGCGAATAGAGGGAGACCTGCACTGTATCATTTAGCACTGTGGAAAAAGCATGCATGAATTATTCAGCAGATCACAGGGTACATCCTGATTTGCTGACAAATATCATTGTGTACTACTTCTCACAGAGAAAGTGCAAAATTTAAGTGTTAGAGGTCAAAAGAGAAGACAGAGCTGCATTTAATTCTTGAAGGTCAAAATAAAAAGGATCAATCACTGAATATTTGATGTTTTGCCTTTGCAAAATCTGTAGTCATACCATAGGACAATTATAATTCATAATATTCTTCTACAAAATAATTTATTAGCTGCAGTCAAAAACACATGAAATATTGAGATCTATGCAGGCTAGAGCTGAGCCATATTTTAGAAACAGTGATACATAAATAATGTTGAATATAAGCAGATTATAACCAGCCATTTCTGAATAGAATACTGAGGGGCTTGATATAGGTTTTTCAATAACTAATTTATCTCATAATCATTTCCATACAGCAACATTCAGTCTTCCTTAACAGGACCAGTTCTAATTGCCACAATTCCAATTTAAAAGAAAAATATATGTAAAAATGTATTACCTATTTTAATATGTTTTTAATTGAAATAGAATTACTTCACTTTCCATTCTCCATTTCCTCTACCTATCCCCTCCGTGTCAGCATCTTTTCAACCCCTCTTACTTCTATGCTACTATGCTCAAAATAGTAAATAAAGGACAATGTTTAAACTAGTATTTTGGTTACTGGGAGCAGGTACTGATGTATACAACTGTGATAACTCCTATTTTTAAAAATCATTCCTGAAAGAGTAATAAATGCACTTAAATTCTAACCATTTAATGGCATTTACCTAATTATCAGAAGTGGGTGAAAATATTGAGAGTTCAGAAATGGTGAACTAGACAAAATATCTGCTGTTGTAGGGTTAAGAGTGACTTATTAGAGTCATGAAACATTGCAGCTTTCAACATCCTAACTAAATGGTTGGTGAACTGTGCAAACTGTGTAGAGGAGCACGGAGGGGTCTCTTGGATGGATACTAAACAGCATCAAGCACCCACTAAACAGATAATAAAAGGCTTTAAGAGTCACTTACGTTATTTAAAGCACTAAACATTGTATAAACCCAATAACCTTTTCATTTGTAGAAAAGGAAAAATGTAATGGGCTTAATGTTACTTAGGAAATAACTAAATGTTACAAGGTATCAAGAAATATAATTTATCAGTAAAAGTTGCTGGTTTTGGTAAATTTAATGGGCAGAGATTAAATACTATGTCACTTTCCATGAAACAAATTTAACAGCTGTCTGAGAAAAAAAATTTAAAAACCTGTATTTTACTCAATTTGTGCTTGATGTTTATGTTTACCTTGTGTTTTGAATGTTCAGTCATATTGAGAAATTTGTTTTACTGGTTGGCAGGCAACTGATGATTTTGAAAAGCATCATAAGTTTACCTGAGCCTGGACCATTATCAAATAACCAGAGTTCCCAGGGTATAAACCACCAACCAAGGAGTACACATGGAGGGATCCATGACTCCAGCCTCATATGTAGCAGAGGATGGACTTGTCGGGCATCAGTGAGAGAAGAGGACCTTGGTCCTGTGAAGGCTCGTTGCTCACGTGTAGAGTGGATGGGTGGGTGGGGGCCCACCCTCATAGAAGCAAGAGGAGATAAGATAGGGAGTTTCTTCGGGGGGGGGGGGATTGGGAAAGGGAATAACAATTGAAATGTAAATAAATAAAATATCCAATAAAAAAGAAATATGAAAAACAAGATAGATTTGTTATCTTAAATATTTAATATTTAAGCTCATGTATCTTCACAAAGAGAAGTCTATATATTTTGACCCGAAGAAAAGAATATTTAAAATTCCAATTTTACAAATATTGAAGCTAAGAAATACCATTCTACTTAATAATAAAACAATCTTTAGTGACAAAACAGAATCATTTAGTTTATTCATTTCTATCTGAAAAGTTAAATATAAACCAATAATTTAAATACCATCAAAAATCTCTAATTGTCTCATGGACTAGTTAATTTACCCATCCTACAACTGTCTAAAAACAGGAATTTGTCATCACTCTAGTCCATAACTTGATTATTAAATTAAGACATTTAAATCTATATTTTTGACATTTAAATCTATATTTTGGGGGTGTATAATAGAACACTGGCTTTTAGTCCTGCCTATTTAAAGCTATTGAGGACATTTTAGACAGTACAGATATCTGGACCCTATGCACCTCTGGTCCATCTAGAGAAACAGACCTGATGATCTCTCTCTCTCTCTCTCTCTCTCTCTCTCTCTCTCTCTCTCTCTCTGTCTATCTATCTACACACACACACACACATACACACACACACACACACACACACACACACACACTTCAGATAATTATAATTCATTATAGTAGTTGAGCAAATCTCTACACTAAGCAGGGCTGAGTTACACATGTTTTAATTCCAGTGTACAGAGGCAGGAAAATCCAAAGTTGTAGAGCTGGCTAGGCTGCATTCAGTCTATGTACAAAACGCAAAAATAACAAGAAGATTTGAATAAAATAAAATAGGAAGAAGTGGAGGAGAAAGAAGAAAACGGAGGGAAAGGGACAAGGAGAATGAAAGGTGAGTAAGGAGAGAAAGGGGGAAAGGGAGAGAGAGAGAGGGAAAGTCTACAGTAGATGAAAGGCTCCAGGTAGCATCATCACAGCCTACATTTGGTGGGCTCCTTATCTAGTGTAGCCGGGCAGGGAAGGAAGAGCCTCCACAGCTTTGACATACCTGCTCCCAGAAACACTCACACTTAAGCTCAGCGTACAGTGCTTAAGAAGACACCCTCCATTCACTGTTCCCTCACCTGGTTTTCTCCCTTCCAGTACTACAAGCCTATCCCCTTCCCTTCTGCTTCTGCTTCTGAGAATTCTGAAGAGAATGGTAGATTAATTTATAGCTTGATACACATTTTTGACCAAATAGAGAAGAAAGCGTAAGACTGAAAGTGGTTTATATGGAAGTTCTGCTCTTCTGTGTCGCACTTGCTTGTAATTTTGCTTATGTATTTAATTTCTTTAAGCATTGCTTTCCTCACTATAAAATATTGATGGCAATTCCAAGCTTAAAGTTTAATGACTTTTAGAGATATGACTCCCAGCCAACCAGCATGAGAAAAGACCCATTTATAGACACCCCCAGGCTAACAAACATGCTCTGTCTCAACTTTCTGAACAATGCTTCCTTCAGATTATCTCAGGGAAATGCTTACTGTCCTCTCCCTCTCATATTATCTTAGTAATCTCTTATTTTTTTCTACTTTTCCATTTGTCACAAATGTACTTTAATATCTGAATGATTATTTTTATTTTCATCTGTGTTTTTCACAAGTCTCTTTTCTCATGGTTGTTGAGTGTTTTTTTTTTTTTTTTCCTTTCTTCTTTCCTGGGGACATGGAACCCAGGACTTTCTGCCTGTTAGAAATTAATCTCTGAACTGCAGCTCCAAGTCTCACCACTGAGTTTTAGCCATAGGAGGCTTTACTTGACACAGTGGATTAACAGAGAACCAGAAATATGTGTGTGTGTGTGATATAAATTATCACTCAATTCTTTGTGTAATCCCTTCTTTCTCTCCCCTTCCCTTCCCTTCCCTTCCCTTCCCTTCCCTTCCCTTCCCTTCCCTTCCCTTCCCTTCCCTTCCCTTCCCTTCCCTTCCCTTCCCTTCCCTTCCCTTCCCTTCCCTTCCCTTCCTTGACCTTCCCTGACCTTCCCTGACCTTCCCTTCCCTGACCTTCCCTGACCTTTTCTCCCCTTCCCTTCCCTCCCTTCCCCTCCCCTTCCCTCCCCTTCCCCTCCCTTCCCCTCCCTTCCCCTCCCTTCCCCTCCCTTCCCCTACCTTCCCCTCCCTTCCCCTCCCTACCCTTCCCCTCCACTCCCTTCCCTTCCCCTCCCTTTTCTTCCCTTCTCTTCTCTCCCCTTCTCTCCCCTTCTCTCCCCTTCTCTCCTCTTCTCTCCTCTTCTCTCCTCTTCTCTTCTCTTCTCTTCTCTTCTCTTCTCTTCTCTTCTCTTCTCTTCTCTTCTCTTCTCTTCTCTTCTCTTCTCTTCTCTGTTATCTTTTTACTTATAATTAATTCTCTCACATACTCTGAGCCCTTTCCTACTGTGCGCTTACTTGCCTTTTCTCTTAGTAGAAGGCCCATGAACCCCAACTCTCAGGTTCATATTCTGCAAGCCTTGAACATGGAGATGGGAAATGTGTTTCTCAAATTCCTTGTTACCAAAACTTACTGTAAATGTGGCACTCATTCCTCACAGGAGGAAAGATCAACCCAGTAACACAGTAGCAAAGCTCAAGTTAATATTATATGAACCCTCCACTTGATGATGTTATTGGGCTGGAGTCTAGAAATAGTTACCTTGAATTACAGTAACTTTCTAGCCATTGAGAAACCATTCATCACTTTCTTTCTCTCCTCAATCCCTATCAACAATGATTTTACTTTCTGGTTCTGATTTTGACTCTTTTATAGGCCATGTTAGTTGACTCAAAGATTGCCAGTCCTTGTGGCAATCAGCATAACTATGTGTGTGTTTATGAGTGTGTATAAAATGACTTTTTTTCATGTTCAAGGATGAATATCCCACTGCACGTGTAGATGCGCACTGCTCTTGGGCAAGTAGTTCCTTTAGACAGAGTTACAACAAAAATTTACAATTCTGTGCAGTCTTAGCTTTAGTAATTGTAATGAACTAACTGGAGTTTTGTCTGTAATAACATCCACTTCTTAAAATAATATTTTATACTATACACAGGGTGTAATTTTGTGTCAAATTAAGTTAAGAAAGAAAATTGTGTCAATACGCTTTTAGTCAGGACAGAACCTAAATTCATGTGTTTCTTTCATTGCCATTAAACAATATAGTTGAATATTTTAGAATAACAATGAGAAATTCGATCTGAGATAATTTAAGAAGATGAAAACCTTTGGAATAAATCATCCTTAGTTTCTTACTAAGCTCATTTGAGATTTTACTATGTAAACTATAACAGCTTCACTAATTAGGCATTAATGTCCTGATGCAGTTACCACCTTTTTTTTTTTTTTTTTTTTGGAGCATGATGAAGCTTAAAACCAACATAAATAAAAACAATATATTCTACTTATTCTTTTAAAAATTGATGACTTTTACATAATAGTATGTTAGAGTCCAGTTTGAGTTAAAATATGTACATCAAGTAAACAGAGACATGAATGAGAGAAGAGACCCACCCTTTTGGCCTGCATTCAGCCAGCATTCACACAGCACTCTTACAGAGCTGTGGTACTGCATACACATTTGATTAATTTTGATTTGACCAAGCGAATGCAGAGATTTAAAGCTTTGAATCCGATTTACCAGCTTTCGCGCCGACTTTACAGGAGACAGAAAATGCGCTCAACATCCTCAGCTCCATCCTTGTTTATATTTCAAAAAATGCAAAAAGACATTGCTCAGATCACCTAAATATTGATAGCAGTGGGCTCTAGAAACAAGAATGTCCATCAAAAAGCACATAAAATGTATGCATTTTTGTGTTCATGTTTTGGTGCTACAAAAGCCAATGAATAATAAAATAGCAAAATTTTGAACATAGTAAAAGATGGCCGGTAATCACATTTACTTCTGGCCATCTTCACAGAGGAAATATTGTCCAGTGTTGCACAGACCTCTGATCCTAATGGGTGTTGTTCCTGTCCATGTCTCTGGCTCTGCCTGGTGTCCTTTGCCTAGGCATTAATCATGGTCTTATTTTTGTTTCATTCAGTTAGGTTGCATGTGCAGATGGCTGAGTTAGGTTTTCTGTGCTAACTTGTTAAAAGGATTGGACTCTTAATAAATAAGCGGTATTAAATGACATTTGGTTTATTTTTAATGTTAGTCGTATTAAACTAATTATTTTCAATTCTTTTTAGTATTTGTATATTTATTCTTTAGTCCAGACTTTATCCTCCTCCCAGTCCACCCTCTGACTGTTGCACATCCTACATCTTCTCCCCCAACCCCCACCCCCTGTCTCCAAGAGGATGCTCCCCCCTACCAGACCTACCCACTCCCTGGGACCCCAAAGCTCTCGATGGTTAGGTGCATCTTCTTTGAGTCTAGACCTGGCAGTTCTCTGCTGTATATCTGTTGGGGACCTCATATCATCTGGGATATGCTGTCTAGTTGGTGGCTCAGTGTCTGAGAGATCCCGGGGGTCCAGGTCCGTTGAGACTTCTGGTCTTCCTATAGGGTCACCCTCAGCTTCTTCCAGCTTTTTCCTAATTCAACCACAGGGGTCACCTACTTCTGCCAATTGGTTGGGTGTAAATATATGCATCTGACTTTCAACTGCTTGTTGGGTCTTTCAGAGGGCAGTCGTGTCAAGCCCTGTTTGTAAGCACATCATAGCATCAGTAACACTGTCAGGCCTTGGGGTCTCCCCCTGACCTGGATCTCAACTTGGACCTGTCACCAGACCTCCTTTCCCTCAGGTGTTTCTCCATTTTTATTCCTGTAGTTATTTCACACAGGAACAATTATGGGTCAGAGTTTTTGAGTGTGGAATGGCAATCCTATCCCTCTACTTGATATTTTGCCTTTTAACTGGAGGTGAACTCTACAAGTTCCTTCTCCCTACTGTAGGGCATTTCATCAGGTGACAGCATATGCTGGTGAAGATGTGGAGAAAGATGTAAACTAATTATATTTAAGGCTGATGTGACTTTGGGAAGTATAGTCCATATCTATGTAACACATAGGATGTATAACCTTTATATATAAAATAATTCAGAATTTTAAATAGTGTGAAATCTATAAGCATCTACTCTTAGAGATTAACATTAAGAAAGCACAATGATATGAAAATTAAATGAGCAGATAATTGCATATTATTTTAAATACATTATCCAAATTAATATCAGTATTATAGAATACAAATTTGTTAAATTTAATAACAAAGTTTTGCATTTCTAGTCAATTAGGTAAACTTTCCACTTACAGACACATGTATGTATGTATTTGTTTAACTATCATTGCATTGTTTTTGAATGGCTTTAAATTTGTAATTGAGAGTGTTCTTGGATAATGTAAGAAATCTATATTTTGGCCTAAACCATGTTATTGACTAATCAAATGAGTTATTCACTCATTTGAAAGGGATTTTCATTTTTGGATTGAGAATTCAATTAAAAGTCCGTAAAGGTTCTCTGGCATACGTTGAAATAGTTATTAACATTTAGCTGTTATTAATGTTATTCCTGTTGCTATCATTATTATTTGGAAGCAATCTTTTCTAAGTATCCCAGGCTGACATCAAGCTTACCTTTCTATACTGCCCCTCCCTCCCTTCCAGACACGGGAGACTTCACCACATCAGCTTTGCATTTGCTGTTTCCATACCTCCTCATTTAGCACCATCATCTTATGTTCTAATGCATATCACAAATATAATGAATGCATCTCTGTAGTTCTTTTATTTATTTTCATTTTGTTTTGTTTTTGAGACAGGGTTTCTTTGTGAAGCCCTAACTATCCAGGAACTCACTCCATGGAACAGGTTGTCTTTGAACTCAAGAAATCCACCCTGAATGCTGGGACTGAAGGCCACTACCACCTGGCATCTCTCTAGTTTTTAAACTAGTCAACACAAATAACATTTAATGAAATGTTTTCTATAAAATACATTTGGCAAAACTGTTGTGGGGAACTGACTAGAGAAGATGGCTCAGACAAGGGTTTAAGCCAATAGAAAGCCATTATTATCAGCTGGAGGCTACAGAGTGTTCATGATACCAGCATAGGCCCTAGCCTTTCTCAGAGTAAGCTTTTAAGCAAACACACAGACACAGACAAACAGACACACACACACACACACACACACACACACACACACACACACACACACACACACACACACTGTAACAATACCCAACAGTACCCAATTAATGCTACTCAAACGATCTCTGTGGCTGTGGTAGTGCTCCCCAATAACCACACCAATGTTCTGGGTCCTCAAATAAAATACACACACATTCGGCTTTTATATTTTGACAGGTTTTAAACAGCTCAATGATAGGGACTCTTTCTAACCTCTACATAGCTAATCTATCCTCCGATTTTCCAAGGTTATTATTAAAATCTATATTCCTTCTTTGTTTCCCTAGACCCAGTTGGGCAGCCCTCTTGAGCTGCAATCCCCTGACTCCTACATGGTGGCTATGTTGTCTGTCCTGCACCGCTCAGGCATGGCATCTTGGTTCTCCTTCTCCCTGCATGGTAGAACTCCGCTTCTTCTTTCTCTGTCCCCAGCCAGTGAATACTGAAAGTCCTGCCCCTGTCTGCCCTGGTCAGCCTTTGCCTATAGATATCTTTACATCCTTCAGTGTGTACGAGACACTGTAAACAGAATTTTGGGGGAATTACTATGAGAATACTTGCAGCTACACCAAACAAACCAACCAACCAACCAACAAACAAACTTGTTCTGGGGTTTACAGAACAGCAAAACAAACAAAACAAAGCAAAACATGTTCAGTTAAGAAGAGCTCAGTAGAGCAGGCTTTTTTAGTTTTTGAGTTTGTAGGTTTTTTTTTTTTAAATTTTGGCAGGTGGTACTGTGTATGTGCTGAGTGTTACAGCCTGAATAGTATTTCCACCAGTTGTGCTAAGGTCTCAGGGCCTGGTAAGATCTGTTATGGCCCTGTTACAGTAACAATGAAGCATGAATGTATATGCGGAAAAGGTGTGATCCAGAATTACTTTCAAAGATATGTCAAAACAACACATTTATGAATTCCCATGCTTTAAATACTGAGATAAAGGAAAGAGGTTATCTGTGCTTTCCAATCTGCCTACATTATCAAACCTTTGTAGGTACTATTAATTATTTTACAAATCATTGTCATAGACACATTCTCAATATAGTTTAAGAGAGTTAGAAAGTTGTTTTGGAAGAGTTTTATGATATCATACAAACATAATAAAGAATACTATATAAAGATTTAATTTTATTTTCTTTTTTTTTAATTAGGTATTTTCCTCGTTTACATTTTCAATGCTATTCCAAAGGTCCCCCATACCCACCCCCCCAATCCCCTACCCACCCACTCCCCCTTTTTGGCCCTGGTGTTCCCCTGTACTGGGGCATATAAAGTTTGCAAGTCCAATGGGCCTCTCTTTGCAGTGATGGCCAACTAGGCCATCTTTTGATACATATGCAGCTAAAGACAAGAGCTCCTGGGTACTGGTTAGTTCATATTGTTGTTCCACCTATAGGGTTGCAGTTCCCTTTAGGTCCTTGGGTAATTTCTCTAGCTCCTCCATTGGGGGCCGTGTGACCCATCCAATAGCTGACTGTGATCATCCACTTCTGTGTTTGCTAGGCCCCGGCATAGTCTCACAAGAGAGAGCTATATCTGGGTCCTTTCAGCAAAATCTTGCTAGTGTATGCAATCGTATCAGCATTTGGAAGCTGATTATGGGATGGATCCTTGCATATGGCAGTCACTAGATGGTCCATCCTTTCGTCACAGCTCCAAATTTTGTCTCTGTAACTCCTTCTATGGGTGTTTTGTTCCCATTTCTAAGAAAGGGTAAAGTGTCCACACTTTGGTCTTCATTCTTCTTGAATTTCATGCGTTTGGCAAGTTGTATCTTATATCTTCGGTATCCTAAGTTTCTGGACTTGAAGTCGGTCAGATTTACTCAGTTATTTGTTATCTCTTCAATTAGATATTTGTCTAACCTCATAGTTTTACTCTTGTCTTCCAAAATTTTATATTTCCCAGGACCTGTTTCTGCTGGGTTTTGTTCGGCAGTGTTGGGGATCAACCTCAAGCCCTTGTTCAGACTAGGCGGGGACTTTACCATGGATCTGCATCCCCAGCATCTGGGGACACTTGCTCCAAAAGTTTATTGAACTTTTGTGACAGTTTGAATGAACTTTGATCTTCATCCCTGTCGGAAAGCAGACTGGAAATGTAACAGATAACTGAAACGCCAGGGCATTTATTTGTAAATGTTTGCTTACTTTGTGGGAAAACACAATATGTTTGAATTATAAACAAATCTTTATTTTCAGGACTATCTTGTAAACCATAAATCATAAGTTATAGTGGATGGAGTTTACAGATGATGATAGCGATTAAATTTTGTTTTCATCTGCCCATCCACAGAAAAATAATCTCAAACCATCTGTTATTTATATGCTGCCAACTTAACTATGTGATTTCCTAGGTATAGCATAGTACCATCTTTATAAATTATTTTTGAAGAGCCACAAGTGGCTCACTAATGCTGGTGGGAGAAAAGCGCAAGGCTATCTTACTGTAATTTAAAATATATTTTTATTTTTTTCCATAAGATGACAAATGGGTGTATGTGTGTGGTACAGGTACATATTTGTTTATGAGTGTGTTTGTGCTTGTTTGTTTTCATCAACTTGACACAAACTAGTTACCTGGGAGGAGGAACCCTCAACTGAGAAATAATCCCCATTATATTGTCCTTTGCACATGTCTGGGGAACATTTTCTGGATCAATGGTTGAAGTGGGAAGACCCATCACAGTGTGGGCCATGTCAGCTCTGGACATGTGGTCCTGAATTCTACAAGAATGGTAGTTAAGCAAACCCACGAGAGCAAGTCAGCAGGTAGCATTCCTCCATGGTCTCCGATTCAATTCCAGAATCCAGGTTTTCCCCTTGAACTCCTGCCCCAGCATCCCTCAGTGATAGACTGTAACCCATAAAAAAAAAATCCTTTCTTTCCCAAGTTTCTCAAGCAAGCTAGGCCAATGTATTATTTTAAAATTTGAAAGTGTAATTAATTTTCTCCAGAGCACTATAATTATTTGAAATGAGAGAGCAGATCCCTAATGTTCTATAAAGCCTATAGCATTTTACGAAAGCAGTTAGCATTTATAGACCAAAAGCCCGATAGCATGCTATCAAATTATTATCTATGTGAAGAATAGCTTACTGCAAATCTTTAACTTCTAGTTATAAGAGTATTCAATGCATGTCATATAAATTACTTTTTGTTTAATGAGCTAAAGGCTCCAAAAGCCAATGATAGTGTTTATGAGACATATAATTGATTCAATTGTTATGAATATTTATAAGGATGAAATCATATTCCTGTTTCATTTGTGTGTCTCTATATGTAGATTAATTGAAAATAAAGAAAACTCTAGGTTCACAGTGCTCTGATAAATAGAACTTGCATCTGCTTTGAAGAAGTCAAAATGGCATGTTCTCTGGTACGCTGGAAGAGGGCTGGGGTTACCACTGAAAATTGTCTTTCTAGCCAAAAGACAGAGGTTTTGAGTGGTTTTGTGGAGATCAGCCTCTCATTATTGATTCTTAAGTCTTAGGTGACGGAATTACAGCACACTAGAAAATTAAGCAAGCTTAAAGACTCATGCAGACCCCTCGGCAATGCTGCTTTGTCCAGTGTGCTATGGATTAGTGAGTGATTGACCTGAATTAAATCCTATATCATGCTGCCTGATAAAAATAGAAATTGAGCCAGGCGGTGGTGGCACACGCCTTTAATCCCAGCACTTGGGAGGCAGAGGCAGGCGGATTTCTGAGTTTGAGGCCAGCCTGGTCTACAAAGTGAGCTCCATGTGACGAAAGGATGGACCATCTAGAGAATGCCATATCTGGGGATCCATCCCATAATCAGCTTCCAAACGCTGACACCATTGCACACACTAGTAAGATTTTGCTGAAAGGACCCAGATAGAGCTCTCTCTTGTGAGACTATGCCGGGGCCTAGCAAACACAGAAGTGGATGCTCACAGTCTGCTATTGGATGGATCACAGGGCCCCCATTGGAGGAGCTAGAGAAAGTATCCAAGGAGGTAAAGGGGTCTGCAACCCTATAGGTGGAAAAACAATATAAACTAACCAGTACCCCGGAGCTCTTGACTCTAGCTGCATATGTATCAAAAGATGGCCTAGTCGGTCCTCACTGGAAAGAGAGGCCCATTGGACTTGCAAACTTTATCTGCCTCAGTACAGGGGAACGCCAGGGCCAAAAAGGGGAGTGGGTGGGTAGGGGAGTGGGGGGGAGGGTATGGGGGACTTTTGGTATAGCATTGGAAATGTAATTGATGAAAATACCTATTAAAAATATAAAAAACAAAAAAACAAAAAACAAAAACAAAAAACCAAAGTGAGCTCCAGGACAGCCAGGGCTACACAGAGAAACCCAGTCTCAAAAAACAAAAAAATAAAAAATAAAATTAATTAATTAATTAAAAAAGAAGTTGAGCGGTACGGAGAATGGATGTATATTTTAAACATTAGAGGCCATGCACTTAATATTAATTTAATAGTTCAAAGACAGTACACATGCATTTGTGTATGACATTTTTTACCTGGAAAGTTCAGTGTAGTAGCACTTGCACATGACTTTGGAATGTTCTATTATCTCATTTAATGACTCAACTATTATATTCCCATTTTATTATTTCTTTTAACATAATGCCTTTATTGGTTATTTGGGGCCCTCATACAGTGCATCCCTATCACCCCTACTTCCCAGTCCTCCCAAATCCATCCAATTCTTTATTCCCCAATATATATATATATGTGTGTGTGTGTGTATATATATATATATATATATATATATATATATATATGTGTGTGTGTGTGTGTGTGTATGTATATATATATATTTTTTTTTAAAGTCCGATCTGTATTGTCTACACAGTCACTGGAGCATAGTCAAATTCCCAGTGATCTACCCTCTAAGGAAAAGTGAGTTTCCTCACTCTCACTCCTAATGTATAGCAAACCACAGTGGTTTCTCAGTCACACACACACTCTCTCTCCACATACACCCACACACATTCTGTCTCTGCCTCTCTCATACACACACACACACACACACACACACACACATGCATTCTCTCTCTCACACACACACTCTTTTCTCTCTCACACATATTCTCTCTCTCTGTGTCACTCATACACACACACACACACACACTCCTCCCCCTATAACACACACACTTGAGTCACCCACCACTGCTCTCCCACAACACCCCAGGATAAACACTACAATCTACCTTATTTAGTATTCCTGTCACAATTTTTCAGAGTTCTCTTCAATGGCTTCCCATCTAGGTTGTTAATCCCCTTTATGAGCGTGGGAAGGAGGGTCTTCAGAGAAGACTTCCTTGTCTACCCACCTCAACCATGAGTCTGTGGTCATCAACATCACTGCCAAAAAAGCCTCCCACGTCTTCCACAGAAAGACATTGTGGGCTTTCTCATGGTACCTGGAGATAGCATGGACCCCGAACATCTGTCTAACCCTCAGCATCAGAACGAGCCACGGAACTCAGGATGTTCCTGGTGGCAGCCCCACCTAAGGATAGCAACATCCCTTAAGGAGGCAGCACAGTTCTCTGTAGGGTTGTGACACAGGCCACAGACATCAATATGGTCCCCGGCTGCAGCAGGGCCATGGACCCAGACATGGGTACTAGCAGCATCATAGATACCAACGTGGTCTCAGGTAGCAGCACAATCTACCCACTTCTGTATACCCGCCCCACTTCCCCAGCAGTATCATGGCCCGCTGGCATCAACCTGATCTCATGGGCAGCACAGGCCATGTACATCAAATATAACATTCAATAAAAACTAGACTATTAGTAATACTTTATTTTTCCTAAAGTAGATTCTCCAAGGGAAGACTACAGTGAATACCTTTACCTGGACTGTTACTTTACCATGGAACTTTATTTAGAAAACTCATTGTATCATGCACCTTACAGAAAACTGAGAAGACTATTAATGCTCCACTGGAAGCTATAATTTGTCATTAATCCCCACCAGGCACTGGGGCGCATCTGATACCTGAACTCCATAAACTTCTCAGGGGGGAAAAAAGATAATGAGATAGGGGACAATAAGATGCTTGTCAGAACGCCAGAAGACTATTCCAACATTTCTAAACTATCTAGAATTAACAAATTCTAGTTACTAACAAAACTGGATGGTAGCTCCTGATGAAAATCAGAAATGGCACTGTGGAGTGGGCTCCTGAAAGCCATGTAGTGATCTTCAGTTATGGTTTGACTATTCTAGCAAGCCAATTAAATTCAGGATTCGGGTCCTGAGTTCAATTCCTGTGACCCACATGTTAGAGAAACTAACTCCAACGAATTATTCACTGATCTCCACGTGTACATCATGACATGCAGCATATAAACATTCTCTTTGTGTCTCTGTCTCTGTGTCTGTGTCTCTTTGTCTGTGTCTCTGTGTCTGTGTCTCTGTGTCTGTATCTGTGTCTGTGTCTCTGTGTCTGAGTCTCTGTGTCTGTGTCTGTGTCTGTGTGTCTGTGTCTGTGTCTGTCTGTGTCTGTGTCTGTGTCTGTATCTGGTCTGTGTCTGTGTCTGTGTCTGTGTCTGTGTCTGTGTCTGTGTCTGTGTCTGTGTCTGTGTCTGTGTCTCTGTGTCTGTGTCTCTGTCTCTGTGTCTGTCTCTGTGTCTGTGTCTCTGTGTCTGTGTCTCTGTGTCTGTGTCTGTGTCTGTGTCTGTGTCTGTGTCTGTGTCTGTCTCTGTGTCTGTGTCTGTGTCTGTGTCTGTGTCTGTGTCTGAGTCTCTGTGTCTCTGTGTCTGTGTCTGTGTCTCTGTGTCTCTGTGTCTGTGTCTGTGTCTGTGTCTGTCTCTGTGTCTGTGTCTCTGTGTCTGTGTCTCTGTGTCTCTGTGTCTGTGTCTCTGTGTCTGTGTCTGTCTCTGTGTCTGTGTCTGTCTCTATGTCTGTGTCTCTGTGCCTGTGTCTGTGTCTCTGTGTCTGTCTCTGTGTCTGTGTCTGTCTCTGTGTCTGTGTCTCTGTGTCTGTGTCTGTGTCTGTGTCTGTGTCTGTGTCTGTGTCTGTGTCTGTCTCTGTGTCTGTGTCTCTGTGTCTGTGTCTGTCTCTGTGTCTGTGTCTGTGTCTGTCTCTGTGTCTGTCTGGTTGTCTCTCCCACCCCTCATACACACTCACAAATGCTTATGTGTCCATACACAAAATAAAACTAAAGTTTTAAAGCTATCAGGAAAAGTTTGTCCAACTTAATCATGTACATGTATATCAAGCTAATAGTCCCCAGCAATAACTTTTAAGTAAAAAAAGTCACCTTAATGTAGTTTTAAATTGTTTTCTGCAGACACATTCCTGCTGTATTAAAATATTTTATACAAAGTTCCAGTTGCATGTTGTACTAAGGCTTTTAATGGTATAACATACAAATCTTTAAAGTTCCAGCATGCAATCATTCTATGAAAGGTAACAAACTGGCTGCCTGCTCCAAAACTACACCAACATTCAGCACAGTGTGCCCATTGTTCCTCCTGCTTAAACTTTGTAGTTCAGAGTGTATCAGCTTACAACTCCATTCCCCTGAAGAGGGCTTTATTTGTTTTATTTTTCTATCTTGCTGGGTATTGCGGCTAGTGTGTGTCAGCTTGAAGCAGGGTAGAATCATCGGAAATAAGGAAACCTCAACTGAGAAAATGCCTCCATAAGATCCAACTGTAAGGCATTTTTAAATTAGTTGTTGGTGGGGGAGAGTCCAGCCCATTATGAGAGGTATTAACCCAGGGCTGGTGGTCCTAGTTTCTAGAAGAAAGCAGGCTGGGCAAGCCCCGAGAGCAAGCCAGTAAGCAGCACTCCTCCATGGCCTCTGCATCAGCTTCCTCCAGGTTCCCAGAAGCAGTTTGAGTTCCTGTGTTGGCTTCCATCACTGGACTGTGACTCAGGATATATAAGACAAATAAATCCTTTCTTCTCCACATTGATTTTGTCTCATACTGTATCATCATAGCAAAAGTAACCCTAAGACACTGGTTACTAAATATGCAATGAACATCAAAGTCACGTCTTTTTCAGTTTCTTAAACTTTCCATATAACACAGCAGTAGTTGGGTTGCTTACTCTGATTTTCAAGCACAATTTAGGCATCTTCTTTATATACTTCAATACTTTTAGCTTAAATACTCCATCCTTTTATCATGCCTCTGATTTAGAAGTCAATAAAACATTAATTTGACTTTTTAACCCCAACAAATTATTTTAGTAGACATTTGTGTCTCCTTTATCTTCCTCTCTCTTTAGCCTCATAAGATTTACTTTCAAATAGATCTCCACAGAAATGCAAAATGGAATGCCAAGGTGGTTTTTATTAATTATTTGTAGTATCTGATACTTGTTTACAGGAAAGAAACACTAACAGTTTTTTTTTCAGCACATTATTCTAACACAAATTGTGGATGTTGGAGTTCAAAGCACACATGTCCTGATAGCAAGGAAAGCTTGCAAGTCATACAAGCCTCGGTTTGCCATAGGGGTGTCAGGTAGAGACGAATGAGGTGAGTCTCCAAAGGAAAGATACTTTTTGATTTAGTTGCAAAACATGGTGACATTGATATTCAGCCAATTTGAAGTGTCAACTAAACAAGATAAATAGATCTCCTGACAGGTGCTGCATCACATTTTAAAACTTGTTAGGAGAATCGATCATTTGTTCCACAATAAAGAGAGGAAAAAAAAAAACCCTAGTAAATAGGTAAGTACATTTCAGGTATCATTTATGTCAGATAAATGCATTTTCTTAAAGAAAGAAAAACAAAAGACAGCAGTCGATCATGAATCTGACTAACTTTGGTAGCCTCTTTTATGGCCTTTCCTTTTCTACTCTGTTCCCTGCATTATAGTCAGTCACCAGGGTGTGCCCCACTTAAAGTTCTCCAGTGGCTTCCCTGTTCCCTGAGAGGAAAAGCAATGTCCTACACGAAGGGTCAATTGCTCATCTTATCTAATTTCTCCAGTCCCCTCTCTGTGCTCAGCACGATGGCCTTTATGTGGTTCAGTGACATCACTTAAGGCTCCTGCACTTAGTTCCCTGTGCTGGAAAGTGTATTCCTTCATCTCTCTGGGGGATTGAGGCTGGTTGGTAATGCAGGACTCTGCTGGCTGCAGTGTTACCTGTTCAGAGAGGCCTTCCATTTAATTGCCTCCTCGCCCAGAATTATTTCCTATTATCTCCCTTGGTATAGTATTCCTTATGGTACTTACTGCTATTTGAGAGCTATTTGTTTATGTTACTAAGCTTTTCTTGACAGATTTTTCTCCCTAGAATATAATAAAAATAACAGCTAACATTTATTGCCCACTAATTCTCTGGTGCTTATTTTGTATCTACCCAGTAAATCACTATAAGCATATATGAATTGACTTAATTATTCTGGAAGAGCATCAAATGTCTACCTATATTACTGAACTGACATATATATGCATATGTCATCTATACATGTATATGTATGTGTGTGTGTGTATATATATATATATATATAAATATATATATATATATATTTATATTATGTGTGTGTGTGTATTAATGATTTAACAATGTCTCCACATGAGTGGCAGATAAAGCAGTCTGACCCTGAATCTTCAGAGCTTATAGTTTCACATTATCCTTTAACTCTATTGAATGACTCCTTTGGAAATATATAAGAAAGATGATGCCTCACTGTATGCACTCTGATAATTATACTTAAAATCCCTATTTTAGGATGTGAATAACAGGCAAGGGTATAAGCAGCTTGGGTAGCAGCTGAAGGGAAGGGATTTTGCTGGCAGTAAATAAAACCAAATGGCTCTCAGGGAAAAAATGGGGCATGAGCAGAAAATATTGAATAGTTCATAAGTATAAATCTGAATAGGCCAGATTATAAAGATGGGTATTTTAAAGAAGGTTAGGTAGTGAAAATGTAGTCAATATATTTGAATTGGAAAGTAAAAGTATAAAAATTATGCTTTAAAGAAAACAATATTTCTTACTCTCTTATTCTGTTACTCTCTTCCTTCTCTGTCCCTTCTCTACCCATCCCCCTCCTCCATTTGTCCATGGTTGGGCTCTACTCCTCTCCTCTCCTCTCTCTCTCTCTCTCTCTCTCTCTCTCTCTCTCTCTCTCTCTCTCTCTCTCTCTCCCCCACTCTCTCTCTCCTCTTTTATACTACCTTCCCAACTCCCCTTCCCATGCCCTAAATAAACTCTATTCTATATAAGAAAGAAAGAAAGAAAGAAAGAAAGAAAGAAAGAAAGAAAGAAAGAAAGAAAGGAAGGAAGGAAGGAAGGAAGGAAGGAAGGAAGGAAGGAAGGAAGGAAGGAAGGAAGGAAGGAAGGAAGGAAAGGAAACAATTTGGCAGAGGACTGAGGAGACACTATCGTCTGTAAAGTGCTTGCATTGCAAGTCCAAGGAATCAAATTTTATCCCCCATATCACCACCACCCCCAAACAAACAAACAAAAAAACCTAAGCATCTCAATGCTAGGGATGTAAATAAAAGTAGATCTTTGAGGATCCCTGGCCAGGCAGGCTAGCCTACTTAGAGAGTCCCCAGCCCCTGAGAAAGCATGTTTCAGGAAAAGTTGCATGGTGCTTGAAAGAATACCACACTCAACATTGTCTTCTGCCCTCCACATGGAGGATAAACACACGCACGCACACACACACACACACACACACACACACACACACGCTCGCACGCACACACATACACACACACACACACACACACACACACGCTCATACGCACACACACACACACACACACATGCTCGTACGCACACACACACACACACACAGAGTATAAAAAGGAGTGGACATATGAAAATGATGTGGCAGACAGGTAGAAATAAAACCAGTTGGATCATTTACATAGAAAAGGAGAGACATCACTCTCATCGAGAAGGTGGGCTCATAGGAATACCTGGACTATTCAACATAGAGATTATCCTGAGAATCCATATTTGTAAGATATAAGTGCACATCAGAGGGAAATGGAAAACAAATGAAACTAACTTTGTAAACAAACTATGTAGGCTGGTGGTGATTTTAATTCTGTTTATTAAAATTTTGAAGTAATTTAGGATATTTAGTTGCAATTCCAGGAGGCACTGGAAACATGAACCTGGTGTTTGCAGGACTGTCAATGGCTGAGTCTGATTAGTTGTATCAGAGAATATCAAACTACCTTCTAGAGTTGCTGTATCATTTTGCATTCTCATCAGCAATGAAGTTTTTGTTGGTTGGCTGCTTGGGGATGTGAGCATATATTTTTTTGTGTGTGAGCATATTTTTAATCATCTTATAGCAATATCTCATTGTTTTAATATAATATTCCTTAATGGCATGTGTAATGGTTTGTCTATGCTTTGCCCAGGGAGTGGTACTATTAGGAGTTATGGCCTTGTTGGAATAGGTGTGTCATTATGGGCATGGGCTTAAGACCCTCATCCTAGCTACCTGGAAGCCAGTCTTCTAGCAGCCTTCAGATAAAAATCTAGGACTCTCAGCCGTCATGCTCCTACCTTGATGATTAATAGACTGAACCTCTGAACCTGTAAGCCAGCCCTAATTAAATGCTGTCCTTATAAGAGTTGCCATGGTCATGTTGTCTCTTCATACCAGTAAAAACCTAACTAAGAGAACATGATAATGAAAAAATTTGATATGCTTAGTGTAAATCTGTGTATTTGCTATAGTGAGTTTTCTCTTTATACGTAGGTGATCATTTTAAAATTACATTGCTTCCTCATTGATTTTTAAAAGGTTTGCATATACCAGGCATGCTGGTTAATTTTTGTCAACTTGACACAGAATAGAGTGACTGGAGAGCAGAACTGAGGAGCTACCTCTATCAGATTATCCTAGAGATGTTTTTTGATGAGCACTTTATGGATCGATATGCAAATGTGCAACATATTGTGGTTGTGACATCCCTAGCAGGTGGTCTTGGGATATACAAGAATGTAAACTGAGCAAGCCAAGAAGATCAAGCCAGTAAGCATCTTTCATCCATAGTTCTTGCCTCTGACCTACCTCAGTTCTTCTGATTCCTCTTTATGATAGACTGGAACTGGGCATGTAAGCTAAGCAAAATCTTTTCCCTCTAGTTGTTTTAGCTATTGTGTTTATCACAGAAGAGAAAGCAAACTAGAACAGTGGTAACAACTAGTTATGTACTTTGAAAATATTTTATTCTAAGTGTCAGCTGACTTCACATTCCATTGACAGCAAAAGGAGAGAAATTGACTGTAATGAAGTGAGGATTGCCAGTTATTTTCCACAGGTTTGATCTTTAATGTATCTGAAAAGTGATTTTTAATGAAATGTTTCTTAGATTTTCTTCTATTATTATGTAAGCATCTTAATGCTTTCTATTTTAAATTTTTACTTTATTTGAAACATTTACTTTTATTTCTGTTTTTTTTTTGCATGTAGATATCCAGTTTTCTCAGAAGCATTTATTCAAAAGACTGTTTTTTCTTCCTTAAATTTCTTATTTTAATTTTAAACACAAATATCATACAATTCTTATATGAGTTTGGCAGTGGTTTATCTCAGAAAGAGTGGGTCAGTACAATGTTCTCGTATCCATTTCTTAAATTATTCCTGAAATTCAAAAGCTTTAATTCTCTAAATTTGAAGTATGTAGTGGTTGGAATGAGAATGGTCTCCATAGACTTTTATTTTATTTTATTTTATTTTATTTTATTTTATTCGATATTTTCTTTATTTGCATTTCAAATGTTATCCCCCTTCCTGGTCTTCCACAAAAATCCCCTTCCCTTTATCCCCTCTCTCCTCCCGCTGCTCACCAACCTATATACTCCCACTTCCTGGCCCTGCCATTCCCCTACACTAGGGCATAAAGCCTTCACAGGACCTCAGGCCTCTCCTCCCATTGATGATTGGCTAGGCCATCCTCTTGCATATGTAGCTGGAGCTATGAATCCCATGTGTAATCTTTAGTTGGTGGTTTAGTCCCTGGGAGCTCTGGGGGTACTGGTTAGTTCATATTGTTGTTCCTCCTATGGCGCTGTAACCACTTCAACTCCTTGGGTCCTTTCTCTAGCTCCTTCATTGGAGACCCTGTGTTCAGTCCAATGATTTCTGTGAGCATCCACTTCTGTATTTATCAGGCACTGGCGGAGTCTCTCAGGAGACAGTTATATCAGGCTCCTGTCAGCAAGCTCTTGTTGGCCTCTACAATAGTGGTTATATATGGAATGGATTCCCAGGTGGGGCAGTCTCTGGATGGCCTTCCCTTCAGTTTCTGCTCCACACTTTGTAACTCTTTACATTCATATTTTGTTCCCCCTTCTAAGAAGGACTGAAGTATCAACATTTTGGTCTTCCTTCTTGAATTTCATGTGTTTTGCAAATTGTACAAATCTTTGGTATTCTGAGCTTCTGGGCTAATATTTACTTATTAGTGAGTGCATATCATGTGTATTCTTTTGTGACTGGGTTACTTCACTCATGATGTTATCCTCCAGAACCATTCATTTGCCTAAGATTTCATAAATTCATTGTTTTTAATGGCTGCATAGTACTCCATTGTGTAAATGTACCACATTTTCTGTATGCATTCCTCTGTTGAGGGACATTTGGGTTCTTTCCAGCCTCTGGCTATTATAAATAAGGCTGCTATGAACATAGTGGAACATGTGTCCTTATTACCAGTTGGAGCATCTTCTGGATATATGCCCAGGAGAGGTATTGCTGGATCCTCAGGTAGTACTATGTCCAATTTTCTGAGGAACTGCCAGACTGATTTCCAGAGTGGTTGTACCAGCTTTCAATCCCACCAGCAATGGAGGAGTGTTCCTCTTTCTCCACATTCTCACCAGCATCTGCTGTCACCTGAATTTTTGATCTTAGCCATTCTAACTGGTATGAGGTGAAATCTCAGGATTGTTTTGATTTGCATTTACCTGATCACTAAGGATGTTGAGCATTTTTTTTTAGGTGCTTCTCAGCCATTCGGTATTCCTCAGTTGAGCGTTGTTTGTTTAGCTCTGTACCCCATTTCTTAATAGAGTTATTTGTTTCTCTGGAGTCTAACTTCTTGAATTCTTCGTATATATTGGATTTAGGATTGGTTAAGGTCTTTTCCCAATCTGTTGGTTGGAGAATAGCCTCCATAGACATTTATATTTAAATGATTGCCCTACCCCACCTCTAACTCACAATTGGAGGAATGGTTTGGGAAGGCTTAGTAGGCCTGGCATTGTTGGAAAAGTATGTCACTAGGGGTGGGTTTTAAGGTTTAAAACACTCATGTCCTTCCTAGTGAGCCTCTCTCTGCCTGGCAGTTGTAGATCAGCTATAAGCCCTCAGCTTATGCTTCAAACCATGCCTATTTGGTTAATGGCATGCATGCTTCTTACCATGGTTCCTGTGAACTCGACTACCCTTCCAAATCATGATCCCGAATCAATGCTTTATTTAAGAAGTTGACTTGATTATGTTTTGAACATCAATAAAAATTAACTAATACCAAGTGTTAGTAACTAAAACAAATTTCATAGAAACCGTAGAGCCAAGCACTGTATCTTTTAGTATTAATTTTCCTGAAGAACACAATCTCGTGACCACTACTTAGTGACTGTGAATGGCTGGGAAATATAGGGATAGCACACATGCAATGGATTGTGTAATGTTTTAGTTAGAAAGACATTAGAGAAGGGATTTATTGATAACTACTAGTCTTCAAGTTATCACAACCAAGTTATACTAAGTTCTGTTTATACACTGCTTTTTAAAAGTTGATTGTTGCTTTATCAGGAAGATGTCTGGGTGAGGAGTTTTGCTGCTGCAAAGTCTCCTACTAAGCTCCACCTTAGCTTCATCTTCATCAAAGGCTTAGACTCACATTTTAACTGTTTTCGTGAGGTAAAATCTATCCTAAGAGAGTTGCTGTACTGACAGGCTTAATAATCATGTTTCAAGAAGAAAAAGTGAAAGGTAAAGGAGGGCAGAAACTAAGGTAACCTCTCCTAACTAGGCTCTCCCTTCTATTTTTATGAAGGAATATCTGCCCTGGTTTTTTTTTTTTTTTCCTTTTTTTTTTCAGTGCTTTCCTGGTTATAGCTGTATAGCCCAGCTGTTCCTGACTGCAGGTAGGGTGTGGAATTGAATTATCTGTTTTGCTGCTTCTGTAAAGGAGAGAGAAAAGAGAGAAAGGGGCTTCTGGTAGGTTTTGCCTGGTTGGGCCATTGTTTGCCACTGTGTACGGCTGGAAAAAAAAAGAATGATTGTGAAGAAATAAGGCATTTGAGTACAAAATGAAGAATCTATTTGAGAAGGAACAATGAGAGATTCAAAAGAAAAGATAAGAATTAGCAAAACAAATTATTCTCTAGGAAGAGAAGGAAAAGAAGGTTAGATTATTTATGCAGGGGTTTTCCATAATGCCAAACCAGTTTAAAAGAAATTACTTTAAATTCAAATGGGAAATGAGATTCAAGGGGGTGGGGGGTGGGTGTAGAAAAAATGTCTTGAAGATTTGGAGAAAGATGAATTAAAGATTACAGATTACCCAAGGAACACATCTGAGTTTTAGAAATTCTTTTGTAGGGTGAACAATTAGTCTATTATCTTCTTCACTGTTGCTTGATAGACCGTTACTGACAGCATGTGATGTTCAATGGAGTTCAGGGTACACTCGGCCTTTGTGACTGAAAGCAGACATGGCACAAAGATAATCTGTTATAGTATGATTTTAATGGCTGGTCATACATGTCTTGAATGTAGAGGAATAAAAGTATGATGGGTTACATAAAGCAGTAAGAGAATCAGTGTGTTGTTAGAACAATTGTTAGTGGAGGTCAAGCCCACGTGATAGATGGGAGAAAGCAGATGAAAAAGAATGGTGTGGAGGAACTTTAGTCCAGCAACATGGCTTCTCTGGCAAGAGATCACATTTGAAGTTATGACATGTCCTGGACTATAGTATGATCAGGCTGGAATACAGGCATGTCCTTAATATACACCTTTAATCCCTAACAATGAAGGTAAGCAGCCATGTTTGAAAATGACATCTAGTTGAGGGAAAGACAAAGTATGAATCAGAGAAAGGTTTGTCAGAATAAGTCATAAATAGGATACACCCAACTCACAAAAGAACAGCAGAGGAAGATAGACTACTTAAGATCAGCAAGAGATAAAAAAAGGGGTGTGTAGTACATGGTAGGTAGGCGGTGTGTGTGTGTGTGTGTGTGTGTGTGTGTGTGTGTGTGTGTGTGTGTGTGTAGTGTAGTGTGTATGGAAGAGAATGGGACTGGGTACAGAGAGAACAAGCTAGACACAGCTGAAGACAGAAGGAGCTAGATAATGAGAGGAGCCAGAAGATTACAATATTTTGCCAAGTTAGTATGAGACCAGGCACAGCAATTCAGTGAGAAGCCAAGAGAAGCCAGATTGAATCAGTCAGATGGGAAGATTCGATTTTATGGAGGATAGAAGTTTTCAGGCCTAGGCCTAGGGTTACTTAGACTAGAGAAGGAAACTCTCTGGCTCAGCTCAAGCTGTGTGTTCTCACAGCATGGGCGGGACTCTCATCTCAACTTCATCCGAGGAAATAAAAACAACATTTACAGAATGTTTCAAACTTTGTGGGACATTATTTAAGAGGATATTTCTCTTTCCAAAACATAAATATTAAATAAAATGTAGTTATCATCAAAATACAAATGAGATCATATGAAGGGAAAGATAATTTGAAAAGTCAAAGTGAAATAGAACTGAAAATCAGTCATGATGTTTATAAAGAACCTTAGGCTGGTTGGCCAGTAGGGCTTGGACTATTGCAGAATCTGAAGGACATAAAATAATGCTAAGCAATTAGCTAAGTGGAATAAATTATACAATCCATGTATTAATAAATGTTTGAACCTAACAGGAGTGTATTTTTATTTCTAATTACATTCATATTCTCTTTATGAGAAAACTATGTTTTTGTAGGCAAAGATTTTCCCCTAAGAGTAAATCTCCATTAGCTCCTTGTTGCTTCTTGTATTCTCATGCTAATTGCAGTGTCCAGCACATAAGACTGAGGGAGCCTGCTACCAGTTGGTTTTGATTGGTTAAAAAAAAAAAAAGATGCTGATAGCCAATGGGGAGGGCAGATGGAGGCATAACTTTTACAATTCCTAGGCAAGGGATTGAGGAGGAGGGGAAGAGGGACAGCCCCCATTCAGGGCAGATCAATTTGAGCAGGATTAATTTGGTTCAGCAACAGTTCCTTTTCTGCAAACTGTAGCAGAGCACCTGATAGAAGTCACCAGGGGAGGTTCAGCTCACAATTTCATCTTGAGGCATTCATCCTGTACTAGTGGTTCATGGCAGGGGGTGTGGAGGCTGCTGGTTCCCATGTCCACAAACAGGAAGCAGAGTTCTTAGCCCTCAAACAGAGGATGAGATATAACCAATACCTCCCCTCTCCACCAGCTAGACCCTTATCTACAAGTTTCTTAGTCTACCAAACCAGCACCACTACTCTAGTAGTAGGACCAAGTGTGTGACACAACAGTCTATGAAGGACATTTCACATTCAAACTGTAACAACATGAAAGGCAATATTCTCATCATATTTTTGGTTAACTGAATTTATTGTTTAATATGGAGCAGGTAATGTAATGTAGCAGGTGGTATCCATGCCCAATCAGAATTCCCATTTAGTTCACTAGATAAATAATCTCAAACTGTCAATCTCTGTATATATTTGCCTTCTCTGAAAACGTTTATTGGATTATGAACTGATTAACCTGGCTGAACCCTAAGTTACAAATATCAGAAATTAATGCTGCTTGGAACAAAACTCAAACAGTAGCTAATGAAGATTGGTGTGGAGTGTCTCAGCTATCCTGCTCCTCACTGGAATGTCACCAGGTAGAAGGTTCTTCTTCATTTTTGTCTTCTCAAAGGAAAGAGTTCAGCTGAAGAGCACACACAATTCAAGCAGAAGTTTATTTGGCAAAGCAAAGAGCGAGAGAGAGAGAGAACGAGAGAGGGAGAGAGAGAGAGAGAGAGAGAGAGGAAATGGAGGGAGAAGTGGAGGGAGGGAGGGAAAAGGGAGACACAGATTGGACCAGGCTGACCTGAAAAGGGTAGCAGTTTGTTGGGTTTTGAGTTGCAGATAGTTTAAAAAAAAGTAATTTTTTCTTTAAAAATTTAATATATAGTTTTTTTTCTACATTTCCTTTATTTCTCCCACTTTCTCCTTTGCTCCCTGCCCACCTAACTTTTCCTATTCTGGCCTCTTGTCCATTTAAAGAAAATTTAATAGTTAACATTTACGAATAGATCCAAGTCACGATAGGGCTGGAGTTTCCTTTTAGAGTGTGTGCCTTTTCATAGTCCTTGTTTTGTTGTTGCTTGCTTGCTTGCTTGCTTGTTTTAGATACAATATAACTCCATAGTCTTGACTAATCTGGGGCTTGTAGTAATCCTCACTTCCTCAGCTTCCAAAATGCTGGGATTACAGGTATAAATCACCAGACTGGTTCCCAAAGAAGTTTCAAAAACACAATACAAAGGGTGATTTGAAGACGAAGGTCCTCTCTAGAGCTTATGTGTGATGGGACAGTTGGGAAAGGTCCAGGAACATTAGTTTCTGATATAATGCAAAGAATCAGGTTGTAGCTTTCTGCATGTTTATCAAAGGATTTGGCAAAACAGCTACCAATGTAAAGATGAGGTTTTCTTGGTTAACCTCTTATCTAACTTGCACAGGCCTGTACTCGGGATAACTGAATTGTGCATTTGCACTGGCTTAGATATTTCCCTAGTGGGATTAAACTTTAATTGTTTCCAGTCATGGGTAAATTACGAAAGCATTATTGACTGTCCCCTTCTGTATATCAGTTTCTTATCCCTGCACCCTGCTTCCTCACTGGAAAATAAACAATGCACACATCATTGTATGAATTTCTGCTTCTAAAGGTGCCCAAACAAAACAAAATAGCACAGTTTTTTTTCTCTTTTCACTATCAAAATTCCAGTAAAATAGTTACCAATTATGAAACTAAAGTAGAAAATAATACCATTTCAGCATTCATTGTAGCAAAGATTTCCTTAATACCTTAACATGTGACAGAGAAATCCCTAATAATAGAAAGGTCCATCCCTTTTGATTTCTCTAAACCATAGTCCCTGTCTCTCTCTGTCTCTGTCTCTGTCTCTCTCTCTCTCACACACACACACAAAGTCATGCACACAAAGTACAATAGACATATCACAGCTGAAGTATCTTTAATCATGCTAAATAAAAGACTCAAAAAATTTCTTCAACATACTCAAAGACTTGGTTAGTTTAATTATGACCATGGTTCCCTGCATTTTTGAAAATTTCAACACTAGAGAGCCTTGGGCTCTGCACTGTCAGTCATTCCTATAACTTAAGAGTCATTTATTTTCTTCTGTCTTAAATGAAGCTTCAATTCATGCAGACACTGACTCTAGAAGATGGTAGGAATGAATAGATGCTTCTGCCCCTCCCCCTGCTTCCTGTGTTTATCAGAGAGTGAGGAGATGTGTGTGTCTATATATATGAGCAAGTATGTACCTGTGTGTGAGTGTGTGTAAAAGTTAAGCCTTTCTTTGTATCTTCTGACATAAGAATTTTATCATGGACTCATACTTAATATCAGTTTTTCCTAATGATTTGCAACATGGGCTGAAAATTTGTGACAATCTGTCAAATTTTTAGAACCATACAGATGGCAACAAATTTTTTTATCAGAAAAATTCAAACTGAAGATTCTGAATTTTCTTTTCATTCTTAGAATTGAAATCATTCAGACCAGATGGGAACATTGCTACTTGTCAAAAAACATTATTTTGAGTAAATAATTTACCTTGTGTAATTATACCTGCAGCTATTATATCTCCACATGTGAGTTTGCCTCCCACCCTGGCTTCATTTGTTAATTTCCATAAATCATTTTTACCCTTGCCTTTTTAGAAGTAGCACTGCAGGTACCTGGTGGGTAGATGCCTGGAATATTGCTGGGGATCCTACAGCACACAGAAAAGAGTCCTGAAGTAAGGATTGTCAGACTCAAAATGTGTAGATTAGAAGTTAAAATGTCCTGGTGTTTTATATTTTTAAAATGCATGCTATTCTTTTAATTTTCAGTAACTGATAAAATGTAGAAACATTTTTGAAGGAAACTTTTCCAGTTGCAACTTGTTAGAAGCAATTTCTCAAGAAGAGGAGTTGGTTTGTTTTTATCAATATAGAGCCAGATTCTAAATTATATTTTGTTGTTTATTTTTGCTCAGTGAAAACAGATGCTCAATGACCCTACAAGGAAGAGAAATGTGCTACTGGACAGATCCTTTTAATTAAAAATACACCTGGGTTTTGATAATATCTATTATAATTTTAGAAAACACACGGACCACTTATGATATTATAGAACCCAATTTTTATTGCATTGAACTTGTATTTTGAAGTAGTTGTTTCAAAAAAGTCTATCTCTCCACCTAGAGAACTGATTTACATGGTATGTGCTTAAAATTAAAAGTCTTCTTATATTTTTCATTTAGTTGTACTCCAAAAATTCAGTTGGTTAAAACAATGAAACTACTGTCAGAGTTTCTCTGACTCAGGAATAATACAGGGTAAATTATTTGGAATTTAGATTTAGGTTCATAGACATTTATGAAATTACTTTCATAGTATTAGATGGGAAAATGTCATCTGAGTGCTTGACTATATCTCCAGAATTCATCTGTAAGATGGCCCACTCTGATTCCCAGGAAGTCATAGTTAACTGTCGGCAAGAGTCTGGGCTCATCATATGGACATATATATGAAGCATCCTTAGAGCATGATAGCTAGATTTCCTCAAAATTATTGATGCATGAGAAAGAGAAGCAAATCAGAATATATTTTATGACCTAAACACAAGTCATATACATAAATTACATAATATTTTCTAGATTCTTGGGTTAGTTTTATTCTGTGTGAAAGGAAAGAGTACAAAAACACACTGAAGTGTTAAATGTTTCTGTTCTCTAAGTGCATATATCCATTTCCTATTATGTAGGTGCTAGGAGGTGTGGCCATTAGCAGATAAATAATTAATTAGAGGAAAAGGCTGGGGCCTTCATCAATAGACTGACTGACTGTCAAGGCCTTCCACTTTCTCTCTGATGGAAGCCACTGAAGATGCAAGGAGAAATTGTCTGTTGTGGTTTGAAAGAGAACGGCCTGGCTCCCATAGGTTCATATATTTGAATGTGTAGTCACCAGTACGTGGAACTCTTTAATAGGAATAGAAGGACTAGGAGGTGCGGTCCTGTTGGAAGAAGTGTGTTATAGGGTTTGAGGCTTCAAAAGCCATTGCTAGGGCCAAGTCTCTGTCTCTGTTCTCCCTCTCTCTCTCTCTCTCTCTCTCTCTGCCTCTGTATCTCTGTCTCTGTCATCCTCTCTCTGCCCCCCCCCCAATTCCCGCTTCCTGTGGATGAGGATGTAGAGCTGTTAGCTATTCCTTCAGCACCATTTCTGCTGATGTGCCACCATGCTTCCCCGCTATGCTAATAATGGACTAACCTCTGAAACTGTAAGCAACCCTCCCATTAAATGCTTCTATAAGAATTGCTTTGGTCATGGTGTCTCCATAGCAATAGAACAGTGACTAAGACAGAAAGTGGTACCCGCAGGACTAGGGTACTGCTGTGACAGGCTTGAGCATGCTGTAACAGACCTGACCATTAAGTGAGGCTTAATGGGCCATCTTGGTAGGAGCACAGAAGACAGTGCTAAGGGCAATTTGAACTACGGGAGGCCATGTTAAGAAGTTTCAGAGGTAATAAAAAATGGAAAAAATGGAAAAAAAAGAAACTCAAAAAAAAAGTTTCAGAGGGACGAAAATATAAGTGGTCTTGAGTCCATTCTTGTGATATTTTGGCTAAGAAAGTGGCTACATTTTGCCCTTATCCTAAAAGTCTCCCTGAGGCTAAATTAAAGAGTTTTGGGCTAATGTCATTGGCACAGGAATATTGATTGTGTCATGTGGTTAATAGTGGTCACTCTTATCCATATCTATAATGAAAAGTAGCAAGCTGAGTAAGTCAAAATACAAAATGTACCATTTGAGAATAAAAGGGACACCAGGAAATGCAATGTTGAAGTCAAGTCCAGTGCTCAAAGAGATAAAGTTTAATCAAGAGCTTGATGCTAAGTAGAATAAAGGGAGTGGTGTCCTCAGGGCAACATCGCATCCAGCTTCCAAAGTTTAAAAAGGTATTTAAAAAAAAATTAGGCTCATAAGGAAACCATCAAAACCAGAAAGTTGATGCAAATGTATTTTAATGAAAGGGGCAAGTTTCAGCCACACCAAGTGGAAGAACTTGACAGCTTTAGTCATGTGGTTCTGGCTTTAGAGTCAAGAATACAAAAAAAAAAAAAAAGGTGTTGTGGAATCTCCTGCATGGCTAAGGGAAGCCCACAATGCCAGGAAACTGTTTCTTTATGCAGAATAAAAAGCACTTGTGTGAAGCTGTGGAGAGGAAACTTCAATTGGGTTGGAGACCCTAATGTGTTGGGCATGGCAGAACTATGGGATACCTGCCAAGGAAAGCTGCAGACTGGGTGTGAAACCAGTTCAAGAGAGAGACGTATGTTGTAGTCAAAAAACTAAAAGGAGTTGAGATCTGAAAAGTGCTTTGACATCAGACATGGAGATGCAAAATTTGGAGTTTACGCTACTGGCTTTTGGACTTGTTTGGCTCAGTATTTCCTCATTATGCTGCCTTTCCTCACTTTTGGAATGATATTGTATATTCTATGCCATTGTATGTGTTGCAAGTATGTAATCTGCTCTTTGTTTTTAAAGTGGGTTTCAGTTAAAAACGATTGCCTTGATCTAAGAGGAGACCTTGAACTTTTAAGCAATAGTGAAATTGTGAAAGATTATGGTGACATTTGAAGTTGGACTAAATGCGGTTTTGTTTGTTTGTTTGCTTGCTTGCTTTATGGTATGTTTGTTTGCCTTACAAGCCTTTAGAGGCCAGGAATGAAACATGGTGGTTTGAATGAGAAATTTGAATGAGAATTTGCTTATATGTTTGAATGCCTAATTACAAGGGAGTAGAACTCTTTGACAAGATTATGAGGATCAGGAGATGGGGTCTTTTCAGAGAAAATTTATAACTGGAGGTAAACTTTGAGGACCATGATAATGGGCTAACTTCTGAAACTGTAAATAACCCCTTAGTTAAGTTTTCTTTTATGCAATTTGCCTTGGTCATGATGTTTCTTCACAGCAATAGAATACCAATTAAGACACTGCACACAGAGAAACAGGATCTGAGAAAAGTAGACTTAGATCTGGAAGCCATATTCATTCCCGATTTGAAAGTGCTTTTCCCAGACTTCTGAACTATACAAAATGCATGTTTATTGTGAAACCAACCTATGATAATTTGTTATAGAAGTATAAACTAAGGCAGAGATAGCAATAGTGAGGTGCCTATAACCAGAATCATCTGCTGTTTTGGTACTAATACTGTGATAGACATAGAATAGGTTACAATAGCCAAAGGTTTTACTTTCAATGTTTTATATATAGATTATGTTCATAAATTAGTTTGTTGTGTTTTAAAATAGTTTTGTAACTCAATATTTGATGTCTTGGAAAGGGAAAAAGACTATAAGTAGGGAAATTAATATGAAAGTTAATATTCGAAATATAAATAAAAAGTTATAAATGTTCTATAATAATATAATGGAAATATAAATATTAAGTTAAAATTGAAATAATATTCAAAAGAGAATGAAGACCATTCTTATGTAACAGAAATAGACCTTGCTGTGGTGAGAAAGATGGAGAGACACACAAGTGACTAGATAAGCTTTGGATAAACATAACTACCAATGGCTCTTCTGTGTCTGCTTACAGAAAGTACCCTTTTATGAAGATAGTGAAACACATGAACACAAGCAGTGTTAAGTAATGAGTCAGGTTTTCATTCATACCACCATGATGTAACATCAGACAAATAAGATCAGAGAAGTAGCCAGAGAGGAGTGGGAAACATGGAGGAAAAAACTGAACAGAACTAAAGAACATAGTTTCAAATGAATTCATGTTGGAGACTATTAATGTGAATGAAGAACAGGGAGAGGGAGATAAGGAAGAGGGATGGAGGAGAGGGAAGGAAAGGGAGAAAGTGAAAGAGTTAGGAGAGGGAGGGAGGGAGGGTGAGGGAGAGAGAGAGGGGGGAGGGTAAGAGAGAGAGACACACAGAGAGAGATGCTCCTGAATGGAAGTGGACATTTCCATTTCTGAGAGGTGGATGGACTACACCTTAGTAGTTAGTTATAGAAAAGATGGAGTACGTACTGTTTCCTAATTGAAATAAACCGGTTCATTGAGAATAATACCTTTCTCTTCTTTGATCTTGACCATCAGGTTGATCTTCAGCAAATCCTTTACTTTCACTGTTCTCTTCACATGTCTTATAGAGTTTACCTAAAATATTTTTGCACTACTTCTCTATCAAAAAGCGGTTCTGAGAAGACCACTTCCCACAAGGTGTCCTCTTATCTCTCCATGTGCAATAGGCAATTACACGGCCCTGTGCACATGTGCAAGCACACACACACACACACAGACAGAGACACACACTTACACACACATGAGAGAGAGACAGACTAATAAATACAATAAAAATTTTAAAGTATATGTAATTAAACTAAAATATTAGGCAAATGTTTAGTGTTTCAACTTATAAGAAAAAGCTACTTAGGCTGGAAGGTACCAGGTGCTGAGTAAAGTCTTTCAGGGCCACCTGCATGCTAGCAAATCAGTGTGCTGATGAGTTACACTCCATTGCCTAGTGCTACTCCTTTTTAAAGTGTTCTAGTCTACAGTTCAGTGAACCACACAAGTGTCGTCTTCCTAGCCCCTCCACTAAGAAATCCCAGTATTTGTTGTTAGAACATTAAAACCTCATTGTTTTAAGGCAATGGGAAAAAAGCATGCTTAAATTGATAAAGGCTTACTTGGGAAAGGAACTGCATTTTTGCTATAGATTTTCAGACATAAGTATTAAACAGTGTGCATAAAGGATCCTATATGTTATCTAAACTTGCCGGAAACATTATACTTTAAACCATAATTTAAGACTAGTAGCTGAAATACTTCATGAAAAGATTCTTTTGATCAAGTCTATGTCTCCTTGGGGGCTCTTAGGCCTTCTTGTGAGTCACACCCCATACTAATATATCTTGAAAATAAAAGGAAACAAAACCTGTAACAAATTTTCCTAGAATATACTGCTGCCATCTCAACTGTATTTCTTATGACTCTTCACATTAGTGTTTACGAGTAGCTGAACTTTGGGACACTATAAGGGTTCTCTTCTTTACCAACTTTTCTCCACCCTTATCCTGTCCTAAACCCAAACACCAAGTAAGAGAAAGAAGGGTAGAGGGGAAAGGGGACATTGATTGCATTAGACTACTTCCTGATGATTAGGGACATTTATATAAAACAGCAGTTCAATTCTTTGGGACAAGATTGATCTTTGTTGTCAGGATATCTCCAACCAGCAACCAGCAACCAGCAACCAGCAACCAAACAGCAAACAGCAATAGCAACAGCAGCAGGAGGGGTAACAGTGGCCACCACCACCCTTGGGGCTCTAGCATTTTTATACCCTCTAAAGAGTCCCCAGAATTCCAAATGTCATACACTTGCAGGAACCATCCGTAGCTAGCAAAAAGATCACACTTCTGCCAGAGTACAATGTAAATCATAGTCACCTGCTGTGGACCATCTAAATGGGATTAAAACAAAAACGTATTCCTATAACATTTCTATGTTTTTAAAGAAACCAAAATTCTCACTACAGGTATGCCTAAATCAGGTATTTAGTGTTGGGGATGGAGATAGATGGCTCAGGAGTTAGTTAAAAACTAATTTTAACTTTAGGTCCAGGGGATATGACACCTTCGGGACTCTGAGGCCATTAAGTATGTGCATGATGAAGAAACTTACAGGCAGACAAACAGCCATACACGTTAAAATAAAATAATAAGAAAAATCCATTTGGTTAAACTAATTTCCAAATGCTTTTCCAAAGCCTGTTAATACTATGCCCCTAAACTGTTAGTGTATCTAACACATGGGTGTAAACATAGTAGGGGGTATAATTTAAACAGCTCCATAGTGTAGTGAATTAAGGATTATAACGGGAAAATTATACTGGGTTCAACGTTATCAAAAGCACAATTCCTCCATCATTTTTAAACCCTTGGTAAATGCTAATTTAATCTGGGTTTGTAAAAATTAACACCACTATAGTCTAGTCTTGCTTATATCCATGTCAAAATGATGGGAATTTGAGAACTGGACTGCTGTTTTATATAAATATTAATCACTCAGAATATACACAAATAAGATTCAGAAGTCAAGATCTTTTTTTCTTTTTATGAGTTCTCATTAGGTGGGAGGAATCTAGTCACAGAGGGAGAGAGTGAATCGTAGCAAAATGTACTTACCCATGGATTCTGGCTGAAATTGATCCATGGATACAAGTTCGTGTATGTGTGTGTGTGTGTGTGTGTGTGTGTGTGTGTGTGTGTGTGTGTGTGTGTGTGTGGTGGGAGTAATTCAACCTACATATAAAGCACAGCTTTGGTATTCCATCCCAGTAAAATAAAACCTTTTTCCTTTTTCTTTTTTTTTCCTGACAGTTTTTTTTTTCTCTTTGCTCTTGTGTTCTTTCTGTGGTGGCACACAAGAAGATAATCATTATTCCATTTTGGTCTTCTCATACAGAATACTACAGTGAATCTCTCAAAATTGTTATCACATGGCTCCAAATGTACCTTTTGCTGATCAGTGTGATGATCACATCACACATTGTAAAATAAATTAATTTTTAAAGAAACTGACCTGGGCATTTCAGATTTAATTTTTCATTTCCTACATTGTGTTATCTCTTATGATTTTCTGTCATGCTAAATAAACATTGCTTTCCATTCAATGCAAAGAATCATAAAATATACCTGATAATGCTTCTTATAATAACTAAGGGTATCCACCAAAAAGAATACCTACATGAACTAAAGTGTACCAGTTACTTATTTGGGTTAATTCAAGAACAAAGTCTGTAGTGATCTGCAAACAGCTGGTCATGATTGAAATGCTTCATATTTATTTAAGGTATAGTGAGAGATGACTAGCAATCCCACTTAATAACTTCAAATTTCTAGAGACTACTTCAAACTCTTCAGTTGTTAAGGTTTTTGATATACAGTTCCATTGCTGGACAGAATGCATAGTTAGCCCTTTTTACAATGATTGACAGAATGCACACTTAGCCCTCTTCAGACACTTTCGTGGGTTTTTTTCATTTCATCCAGTAGATACAGCATCTATATCTTCAAAAGGATTGTTTTAAAAATTGCAAAATTGTTCTCGAGATGCTGTATGATAAAATCTCATTTTACAAAATGTATCTAACTGCCAAATGGGAAAAAGTAAGAGACAGAGCAGATGCGGTATTTCATCCAGTGTAACACGAATTTAAAGTGAATCGTGTATAAAATCGCGGAACAGAAAATGAGATTGATTATAAGGGGGCACCATCTCTATAACAAATAAGGCCAAGAAAATCGACCAGATGATAAAGCAAGGACTCCTTTTATTTGGGTTTTTTTTCTCTCTCTTTGAGAATTCTTAAAATTTATAAAGCCTTCAACATTTTCCTTCCGGGCATTGTAACCACAGCAGATTGGTATGTCCCATGATTGAGACTGATTTTACTATGCAGATTGAGTCTCCAGGGCAAAATTTCATAAGTGAGAGCAGCTACCTCCACAAATGTGTTTGATGCCCTGGAGGAGAAAATGAAACATATGTCCCAACTTTCATGTTTCAGATCTTTGATGGACTGGAGACAGCCCCTCCACACCAAGTAGACACTTACCCAGAGAACCATGTGCGGTTTACCTCCCTGAAATTGTAGCTCCCCTGGGCCAGCCATGAAACATCTGCTTCCCCATCAGACAAGATTCACAAAGGAAGCCTGGTTAGCTATCAGCTTATGTTTTTAAAAGGCAGACATTGTTGATTTATCTTTAAAAAAAAAACCCAAATCTTCATAAAATAGTGGTGGCATTTGCAGACAAATTTAGAAAATATGTTGCATTATTTTAAATGTTCACAGTTGTCTTTTATTTTATTTTATGAGACATTTATTTTGCTTCCTTTCTTTCTTTTGAACTGTGGCAAAGTATATGTAATACAAATTACTATTATAATCTTATTTTTATTAACTTCTTCATTTTTTAATCTTTTGTCTATATGATGTATATCTGTGTGTATGTGTCTATGTGTATTCATGTGCATCTATTATGCATGCGTGTGTGTGTGTGTGTGTGTGTGTGTGTGTGTGTGTATGCAGGTCCATATGTGCCACAGCACACGTACTGAGATCACAGGACAATCTCATGTGTGAGTCCTTACCTACCATCGTATTTGACACAGGAACTCTTCTCTGCCATTGTTACCTAGACTAATTGGCATCAAAGCTTTCAGGAACTCTCCTGTCTTCCTTCATCTCATCTGAGGAGTGTTGGGAACACAGATGTTCGCCAATTTGTCTGCTTTCCAAGATATTATGGTTAGTATTAATTGTCAGTGATAAACTAGAATCACTCAGAGATGGGCCTGTTAGGATGGCAGTGGGGGATTTTCATAATTGTGTTAATTGAGTTTGGGAGACCTTCCCACTATGGGTGGTGTCATTCCCTGCCTCCGATTCTGGACTGTTTAAATGGAGAAAGAGAACTGAGCAGAAGCTTCGTTCATCAATGTGACATAACCAGCTGCTTCAGAATCTTGCAAGTTTCCTTCTCCACTACATATGGTACCCTTGAACCATGATCCAGAATAAACAATCCCTCCCTTAAGTTGCTTTTGTGGTAGGATTTTATTACAAAAACAGGAAACAACAACAGCAGCAGCAGCAACAACAACAACAACAACAACAACAACAACAAGATCCTAAGACCTATGGGTTCTAAATATCTGAACTGAGGTCACCACGCTCTGGTTGGTGGCAGGCAGTACACACAGAGTCATCTTGCCGCACTACTATGGTTTTCTTAAAGACAAGGTTTCTGTAGCTAAATCTTGCTTCACAGGTCTGATAGTTCAGTCTCGTTTGCCATGCTGAGGCAGTGGAGGCATGTGGCACCAGGCAAGGCAGCTTTTGTTACGGTTCTGTGCATTAAGCCTACTCACATGTCTGTGAACGAATAACATCTTCAGAAATGCTCCTTCTATAGATTTAAAACATTGTAGCAGGTAATCAATAAATATCCATTCTTTTTTTAACCAAAATCCTGGCAATCAACACTCTACTTTAACTTTATGGGTTTTTTGATTACTTTACCTCAAGAGGATAGAGTCATCGTACTTATGTTTTCGACGATCCTTCCTTCCTTCCTTCCTTCCTTCTTTCCTTCCTTCCTTCCTTCCTTCCTTCCTTCTTTCCTTCCTTCCTTCCTTCCTTCCTTCCTTTTTCCCTTAGTATAATATCTTTCAGGTTTATTTACATTGCAATATGTGCTTAAACTCCTTTCTACACTAAATAATACTATATTGAATGTATTTTCACATTCACCTGTTTCACCCACCAGTGTGCAAATAGCATATTTCTTCCTTTTGTTTGTTCGGAGTAAAGATGTTGGGAACAGAGAAATGAAATTTTCTGAGCATACCCAAAGGTAGGATTATTGGATCATATGATCATCCATTTCTTTTTTTTTAATTAGGTATTTTCTTATTTTACATTTCAAATGCTGTCCCAAAAGTCCCCCATACCCCTTCCACTCCCCTACCCACCCACTCCCAGTTCTTGGCCCTGGTGTTCCCCTGTAGTGAGGTATATAAAGTTTGCAAGACAATGGGCCTCTCTTTCCAATGATGGCCAACTAGGCCATCTTCTGCTACATATACAGCTAGAGACACGAACTCCGGGGGTACTGGTTAGTTCATACTGTTGTTCACCTATAGGGTTGCAGACCCCTTTAGCTCCTTGGGTACTTTCTCAAGCTCTGATCATCCTATTCTTAATGTTAGAAAAATAGTTGTGCTTTTTTTGCCTGGTCATTCTTTTCTTTTTCTTTTTTCTATCCTTAACTATACTTACTTTAAGAGATTTGACTTCACATCCTCCTTACATCATATTATTTTCAGAATATTTAAAAAAATAGTATCTATCACATCACACTGGTTGATAACTTTTGTTATAAACAAAAGTGTAGTAAATAATATTCAACTTATATTTTCTTACAATACACCTCCAAGTGGAGATTCCCTATCATAAATGCATACTGTAGTTTGAACATAAGCACATAGACTGTAACTAGTACCACAATCTTAAAATAAAATAAATATGCATTACCTCCAAAGTTTCTCTGTGTGTGTGTGTGTGTGTGTGCATGTGTGTGTGTGTGTGTATTTATATATACAATATTCAACATGACCTCTCCCTTAGTACACTTCAAATGCACAATGCCATGTTGGCCATTTTATTAACTGTGGGTGCTTTTAGCACACAACTGGATGAACAAAATAACTCCACATTTCTCCTTCCCAGGCCCTGGCATCAACCATTTTGTTCTTTGCTTCTCAGATTTGTCTATTTTTAGATAAGGAAAATCATATCTTATCTCTGTCCCTGACTCTGGATTATTTCACTTCATGTGCTGCTCCTTATTCGTACACAAAATAGAATTTTCTCTCTTTTGAAAGCTCTATAGCATTTCTGACAAATTTCTTTCACAAAATTCCCATTCTAAGGCATGCTCTGTTAAATTGTCACGATCACACTCTTGAACACTGATTAATACTATTATTGAAATCTGTGTGGTTTTATTGTGAAAATATTATTAACGTGCTCATTATTGCTAGGTAAAAGTCTACCAAGCATCATTCATTAACTTGCCCCTGCGAAGTGTTTTATGAATGATCTCTCCAGCCCTGCTCAGTTCTTCCTGCAGTAGTTACCTCTCTGTCCACATCACTAACGTTCACTGCTGAGTGCTGCTTCCTTCTGGTTATTTCATGTGCAAAGCCTTTATGTTCAAACTCTTTATGTTCAAACATGTGACTTCTCTCTTTTGGGTAATGATTTATTAATTCTCTAATTGGAATAGAATTTCTCAATGTCTATCACAGTTATTAGCAATTTCTCCAGTAACTGTTGAAGTTTTGACTTTATACTTAACTGCTAGATTCATGTTCAATGTAGCTGGTTTTGCGACTCTGACTGAAATGAGACATCTTTTGACATTGCTAGAAGGTTCATCTGTTCTTTTCACGCTAACATCCAATGGTGTCTTTATTGTAAATAGATACCAAATTCTCACATACACTGGATTTTAGATTCTTTAGATTATGTTATTAATATAATTCTTAAGTTCTTCATGAGTAATATCATTTAGTTATTGCAGGTTTTTGTCTTTATTAGTTATAAAATAACCTGATGTGGCTTCATTGTTGGACTTCTTTTAACTGGTTTTTGGCTATTTTTAAATTTACTTCATGATAAACGTTAGATTTATTCATTTATCTAAGAAAAGAAACGTCACTGATACTGGCATTGCATTTAGTAATCTGAAAATAATGGTTACAATTATAATTAGGCATCTATATCTCCTTATTCATAAATTTCATCAGATGAAAACAACCATATTGTTTTTTCATTATTTAAAATGTTTTTTATATTGAATATACACTAAGATTTTCAAATACTAAACATTTTACTAGATATACCATCTTCAAAGACAATATTGTTATTTACTGTTTCTTAATAAACATTAACTTGGAATGCTTTGATTATTGCTATTTGAATTTTTGTTTATAAAATTCAAATTTGCCTAGTATGTACAGTGTTCTGTTTCATAATTGAGAATTAACAGTTATAAATATGTCATATGCATTTTCTATTATATTAAATATGATTGAGAATTTTTAATAGCCAATGTTTGTTTAAATAGTTTTCTCACATTTGAAAGATCTATCAATCAAAGGATATTAAAAGCACAGGTGTTAAGAGATAGTTGTTTCAATAATTTTAATACATATATTTCAAAATTACATTAGGCAAACTGACTCTCTACTAATGGGTTTATTCCTTTACATTCAACTTTTATTATATTTGGGTATAAATAGTATTAGGCCATAATATTGACTTTACTTTAGCATTTTTTTCAGTGTACATAAATACTTGGAGTTTTTCAAAGGCAGTAATACCATGCAGATCACACAAACTAGAATATCTGTAAGTCTTGTTCATGTTGAGTTTTGCACTGTCTTTTGTCCTTGGGGTTGGAGAGAGAGTTCTAAGATGTCAGTCATGATAAAGTTCATGAGTCACGTGGAACCTACCATTTGTCAGCTTCCACCTGATAAAATTGCTCCTCTTCCTAGGGAACCCTGGTAAATGTGGCACGCTGTCAGAGTGACCTTGCTCTTTAGAGTTTGTTCTTGAGGTTAGAAAATTCATTCTTTCATGTTGTAAATAAAATGAATTTTTAGATCATATTTTGAACAAACCTAAGTTTAAAGCATATTCCAGCTCACTGTGTAATTAAAATGCAATTCTCAGAATGACAGATTTCTCGATTAGGAAAATAAAATTTTTGTTTCTTTTTTTCCTAGTAAACCATTAATTAAAATTTTTAATCAGCTAAAAATCAATAGGATCGTACTATAATTGATGAAATAAGACTTTGAGTATAACAAGTTCAAAACTGAAACTTTTAAACAGGTATAAGTAAGTCATGATAACATTTTGCTCTTTGCCATTTATCTTTTAGCTCAATTTGTGTGAAGGTCACAGAATTAAGTATCAACCCAAGTTTAAAGCCAGGAGCACGGGGCAAACTGCTGTGAATGTTTAGATCACTTCTTTCAGAGTCAGGGTCTAGCATGTCTCTTGACATAGTTGAAAAATTTTCATATTAACATGAAATGTAACAATAAAATCAAAGAGGAGCAAAAGGGTTTTGCAGCCCCATAGGAGGAACAACAATATAAACTAACCAGTACCTCCAAAGCTCCCAGGGACTAAACCACCAACCAAAGATCACACATGGTGGGACTCATGGCTCCAGCTACATATGCAGCAGAGGATGGCCTAGTCAGTCATCAATGGGAAGAGAGGCCCTTGGTCCTGTGAAGGCTCTATGCTCCAGTACAGGGGAATACCAGGGCCAGGAAGCGGGAGTGGGTGGGTTGGTGAGTAGGGAGAGGGGGAGCGGAAGGGGGAGGAGGATTTGGAAAGGGGATAACATTTGAAACGTAAATAAAGAAAATGTATAATAAAAATATATACAAATAATAAAAGCAAAGCACAATTTAAGAGCAAATGAAACAATCACTTTCAAAAACATTGACTAGCCACCTTATTAAATATAATTTTTAACAATATTTGGAAATAGTAATTATTGCACTTATTGTAGATAACTGAAGTCAAAGTTAAGAGGTACCCTAATAGAAGTATCTCTTATTTATAATTAAACTAGTAAACCTACAAGATTATTTAATCTCCCAACCTTCATCAGAAAAACTTATTGTGGGTGGGTATGGGGGACTTTTGGTATAGCATTGGAAATGTAAATGAGCTAAATACCTAATAAAAAATGGAAAAAAAAAAGAGCTCTCAATAGATTAGGCATAGAACAGTAGTTCTCAAAAAAAAAAAAAAAAAAGAAAAGAAAAACTTATTGTTAGCAGTAGAAGACTGAACACAGACTCCAATACTGGTTAATTTCACAAACATAAAAGTGTGATATGATTGGTCCTAACTGGGACATCTGTATTGCACACCTTGTCATGCTAGTGATTATCATGGTTCATACCTGAAATGCTTAAATGCTTCCTCCCTTTGGCAGTTTGCATAGCATTTCCTATAACCATGGAAGCCAGACCGCAGGAAGGAGGCACAGGAAGTAAGGTCCAACTGGAGTCATCGGAATCCTATGTCTTAATTGTGATATGTCTTCAGCAATTTGGGCCCACTCTCTACCCCTAGGAGGTAATAAAGTCTATATCAATAACTCATATTGTTTTCCAGCCACTTCAACTTCTCTGACCAAATATTTGAAAGGAGGAGGTGTTTCATGTATGGTGCTAGAGTTCTTGTTATACCATGGCTCTTATGAAAAGCACTGTAAGCACACGTCACACATGTACACACACGTATGTGTGTGCATATATACATATTCACATATGTGTGTGTATATATATGTATATGCATATATGTGTATGTATGCATTTGTGTACATAAGTATGCATTTGCATATTTATTTATGACTGTGTATGCACACATACCCTTATAAGTTAAATTAATCAAAATTAAATAGAAAATAATATGATAACTCAAAGCCTTAAACAAGCTTGGCACTGTTTGCCCCTCTTTCCCCTTCTGTTCTGATATCCTTCCTTCCTCCCCACTTACATCTTCTTCCTGTTTTTCTATTTGACACTTCACATTTCCTGTATCCTGCTATTCTCCCTTTCACAAACTATGGTCCCTTTATACTTTCTTGATTTTTTTGGTCACTACCCATTCTATAATTACATATGAGAGTTTGGAGCTATCTTTGAATCAAAGATGAACATGCAGCATTTAATTGTTGTAGGACCCTATTGACCTGCCAATCAAAAATAGACACTGAGACCTTTCAATATTTCAAAGCTTAGGCCTTAGCAGGGCAGATTCTCAACTATCTTATTTATATTAACCCAACCACCTAGCTCCATCCTTCCATGTGGCTAGCTATACCTTACAGGCCAATAGTCACGTCTCCTCTCTTGTCTTGGTGAAAAAATCGTCCTTTTTCTTCATCCTGGAGTCCCTTTCTCTATCAAAAAATCCTGTCTTCCACTTCCTGCTCTAGCTATTGGTCAGAAGCTCGTTATAACACCCAATCAGCAGGGAGAATATCTGATACAACATTTATTCCATCTTGGGTTAGAGGACAGTGTGACCTTTCCTTTAGGATTTGCAAAACAGGAGGCCATAATGGGTCAGCGTAATGAAAATACCAGAATATGTTGAAATTTAGCTCACTACCAGTTCAGAAATTAACAATCTAATATACAGATATACCTTAACAAAATGTAAATGAAGGTCATCTCTACATTTATTTTTCTTGTCTATCTCACTTAATATAATTTTTGTAGGGCTCATCCATTTATCCAAAACTTAATAATTACATTTTTCTTTACAACTGAATAATATTTTATTGTGCATCTGTATCTTATTTCCATTACCCACTAGTCTGTTAAAGTACATTTAAATTGCTTCAATTTATTAATTATTGTAAGTAGGGCAGGAATGATTATCATTGAGTGAGCATCTGTGGAGTATGAAGTCCAGTCTTTTGGATGTATGCCAAGGAGTTGTATAGCTGCATCACATGGTAGTTTTAGTTGTAGATTTTTTTAGTATTCTCCATACTTATGTCCAGAATGGTATGACAATTTGCATTCTCATAAACAAGGAATGTGGTTTCTCTTTACCGCAGACTCACCAGTATTTCTGTCAGTTATTTTGTTGATCTTGGCCATGCTAACTAGGGTAAGATGAAACTCAAAAGTGTCTCAATTTGTATTTTCCTAACTGATGAAGATGATGAAAGCTTTTGAGGCATTTCTTTGCCATTTGTTTCTCCTGTTGAAAATTCTCCCTTCAATCCCTAGCACAAATTGTAATTGGACCATTTGTTTCCTTGACTCTTTACCTTTTGAGTTCTTTGTATATCCTGGATATTACTCCTCTGTTCACTATGTAGCTGGCAAAGATGCTCTCTTGTCCTATGGATTTCTTCAATCAACAGATTTTTTTTTGTTGTTGTTGTTTTTTGTTTTTTTTTTTCCTTAGCTGTTCAGAAGCTTGCATTTTAGGCTTCTAAGTCCCGGTTGTCTTTGTGTACCGTAACTCTTGGCAAGTGGAGTCCTGTTCAGAGTTTTTTCTTACTCCCCTATCTTATGTGGTATTTATTATGATTTCAACAAACAGTTTTGTTGTCTCAGATTTCAAATCTATGTCTGTGATCTATTTGAAACTATTTTTTTTCAGGGTGATGAATATGGGCTTAAATTCATTCTTCTGCTTGTGAGCATCTAATATTCGCAGTACACTCTGTGCTGTAAAAGAATATGAAGTTGGGTTGGTAAAGTGATGGGGAGCATTCAGGACAAGTTGGAGGAGAAGAAAGAATACAATGGAGCTGTATTATATGGAAAGTGACTTTTAAAAGGAACACATGAAATTTAAAGGAAATATATGGTGGGATAGATGAAAGAAGGAATGGAAGCAAAAGAAATGGAGTACAAATTTTCTAGCAAATTTAAACACACACACACACTCGCTCATGCATGTGCACACATATATGTACACACCTTTCTGAATCACATATATTTATTGATTACTGTTTTCATCTCATTGTATTCTAAAGTAAAGATGTCTGTCATATCTTAAAGTCATCACACATTTTAACTCACTGTCTGTTGAATGTTTTTTTTTTCCTCCCATGATGAGTTGTTTCTCTCTTTCACTCTATTTCTTCTTCAAGCCATTTAAAATTATATATTCCATTCTGTAACTACAAGGCAGGCATTCTTCAATCAGCACATTTCCAACAGCAAAATTTCAAATTAATTAAGACTGTATTCTGTTCCAGGATCTTAGGAAGAACTGTCAGTGAACAAGTATTCTATAAAAACTACATTCTGAAATTATTATAAAGCTGAAGATAAAAGTAAAATATATATAACCAAATAAAAGTTTTAAAATCGTGTTGAAATGTAGAGGAATGTGTTGCATTATGCTACAGTTTTATGCAGAGGATTTAGAGTTTGTTTCTTTGAGGTGTAGTTAATGAAAGCATTGACAGTGTAGATTAATAGTGCTCCAGTATCAGGAAAGAACCATGCATATGTGAGGAAATAGCAAAGCAACCAGAGAGGACAAAGTTTTTGATCACATAGCCATGGAGAGATGGACACTTTGAATCCAAATAATGTGATGCCAGTTGAGGATTTTGAGCAAAAGAATAACATGATCTCATTCTATAAAAATGAAATTATCTCAAACTTACAGAATGTTAAAAGAATATTTTTGATTCACGAACTATCTTTTTGTACCATGGTTTTTCAAATATGATCACAAGTACACACACACACACACACACACACACACACACACCACTGAAAGTTACCCACAGATAGGCCATCACCTCTGAATTTTGTGTTTTATACTTTCCAGAAACAAAGATCTCTTGTACAGCCACATCATCACATGACACCTAGGACAATACCCACCACTTTAATACAGTTTTTAAATTTCCCTGAAGGATTTCACAATACTTTTCGCCAACCTTGTATAAAACGAGACCCACAATGCATTCCCTAAACAATACTCATTCTCCTCGTGTCTTTTCCTTTTTGTTCTTCATGGTACTTAATCTCTGAGAGAATCCAGGTCATTTGTCCTGTAGGTCAGCCTTTATTCTAATAGACCTGGGTGGCAGAGATACATTTATATTCTGCTTTGCTTTTTCCATATATTAATTGCTTGAATAGACAAAGAGGGTCAAATCCGTGTGAGCAGAGTCTACATTGACAGTTGCTCATATGATCTCTATTAGGACAAATGTTTGGACCAACACAGTTCTTTCTGAAGCTATCTTTTGTTTAAATGATGAATGAGGATCTTGGGGGAGTATAATCTAGGATTCAATAACCTGCAAATTTGCCTTGGAAAGTTGTATCTTATTTACCTCTTTCATTTATCCCTTGGGGCAAGTAGTTGATTTCTAAAGTTTGGAACATCCAAGGTAGATGCGGTATTGATGAAATCACTGTTCAGATCTGATGACAATTTAATGTAGAGCAAAACTGGATTGAGTGACCTTTGGTGTAACTGATGTTGGCCTTATTTCACTTTAAGTGACTGGTCAATTTATCTAAGTTATAGGAAATATTGTGATTGTTAAATAGACTGTCATAGATAAAAATATGCACCATTCATCTTGAACTGGTTCAACACACAGTAGCAATAAGAGAAAGTCAAGGGGCAGAAGCTCATAAACTTCTTAAAATTCAGTGTCCTTCCATGCAAAAGTAGTTACATTATTTTTATCTCTTAGCTACATACCCACAGACTAGCTCACTAAAGGCACACTGAATGCAAAGAATGGGAATTTATTCTTTCATTACAATATTAACTCTTATTGTAAAATGAAAAAAATATTTTAAAGATGGAAACACAAATCCGGGAAACTATCTATGTTTATTAAACTGTGCAGGTTCTGAATATTTCTAAGGGAAATTAGACTTACTTTCCAGCATACTTGGTTCTTGCAGATGGGAGGGACAATGGTGTAGAGATATAGCCAGTTTGGGAACATGGAAGTGTGTGGTAACACAGTTGTGTAAAGTTGTACAAGGAACACAACCTCCCTTCAAGGGGCAAATAAGCCTATGAAATGTCTATGGTCATGCAAATATCTCAAAATCAATTTAAAGAACTGATAGCTAGAATCCGTCCTCTACATAGGTGATACAAACCACATGTCTATTGACATGTGCATTAGTGCAAGCAAATCGTAGTAACCCAGGTACTAAACACCTATAGTTTCCAACCTGTTTCATTTGCTGTTATCAAAAGTCATCTGTGCAGTTGCAAGAATAACGGAATATGATATTCTTTCAGGTATGGACTGGAATGGAACACTGATTCTGCCAAGCCTTTCTGGGTCCTTGTAACTTTAAAGTGAATTCATAATTTTATTAGGAAGCTTCAGAAATAAGAGAAGTTTAACTAAGCACCTCAAAAGTCCATTCTGTAAGGCTGAAATAGAAGGAAGTAAAGCTTAGGTTAAGCCCTTTTAGTAAAATTGAAATTAATAAAGCCTGCACTATGTTCTGTTCGCTAAAATATGCTTTTCTATAGCTCACATACATACTTTGAAATATGTGCATACTATAAAAGTGAAGTTTAATTTCTGGTGGATCTTTTTCTATTACCCATTCTTTAAAAGAAGATATACATTATTTAGCTGACATAGTCCTCAGTGTTTAGCAGTGTCTCCCATCTCTCTCACCTTTTAGGGTCATTACTGACTTTCTGTAGTAGTACATACTTTCAAGTCATTATGTGGTACATTAGGGCTTGACAAATTGCCCTCTTGAAATCCTTATTCTATTTTTATAGCTATTCCATTTGACTTAATGAGTTAGGAAAATTTACTTCACTTTACTTTAATTACTTTATTAGAAATGTTATATTTTCCAGAAGGCTGGAGCTGAAAAACTGTCTTTCTCAAGTCTCTTCTTGTTCCTACACTAATTAATTTACTACATTAGTTAAGCCCTTAATTACTGAAAGTTATAATTTTAAACCAAATAAGGATGGGTCCGATTCTTCTTTCATGTTTATAGGAGTAATTATGTAATTATGTCTTTTCCTTTTCATTTATTTCTTTATCCATTGAGCTTATTTACTATATGTAAATAACACTTATTTAATTTCAAATGGTGCCTAATAACAAAGATGACCATGTTTTCAAACACTGATTGGCTAAGTCCAAACTTTTCTGCCTTATATACATTATTCAGTTTAAGGTCTGACTGAATAAAGTCTGACTGAATAATTCTGCTGTAGTAAATAAGATTTCTAAAGACAGCAAGTTAGTAGTTATGTCTTTAAAACTTTCCATAAGATTTATCTACTATGTTTGTGTGCTTTTTAATTAGGAAGAGGAAGTATTACAGACAGGGGTTAGAGTTAATAATAGTATGAATAGTTAATCAGGTTCAATTCTTTTAAAAGTTTGTTAGAATCTGACAAACTCATACAGTTAATATTAGTCATAATATTATTGTGATGCCTCCATCCACAAAGCAGATTTTAGGGTATTGGTGCAATTGATACAATATTGTACAATGTGTCACATTTGAGAATAAAATATGTTGAGAATAAAATATGCAACTAATGAGACTTTTGATAAAATCTCACACAATTATTTAAGTATAATTTTCCTGGAAATGTAGAATATATATTTAATGACCAGCCATAATCACTGAAGAAAATTAAGCTCAAAAAATAAGTAAAAAGTGACCTGAAATATGTTTATTATTTAAATTATAATTGCTGACATTCTTTAAATATCTACAAACCTACCTTTATGACTTGACCATTGTTAGGCATGCTGCTGCATGTTATGTGTCATTTCTGTGTCAAAAATATAGACATGTACCCATTTATTTACATATATATCTACATGTTTATTCAAATGTACATATATATATATGTATTGATACATTTATACCTAAATACCTAAGACTCACTGAAATATATTGTTATCAGTAAATACAGAGAAGAGAACATCTAACTCATCTCATTTATATCACAGGATGACTTAAGAACTGACATTTTAAGAGAGCAAATTGAATAAGTTGATAACAGGTAACTTAATATAATTGAGGATAGCTCTGTAAAAGGGCAGTAGTCCAGCTGAGAAAAACAGTGTCTACACATGTCTGCTTGGGATGCCTGTTTACCACCAAGAATCTACCTTAAAGTTTATTTACATGAATAGTTGGGATGACATTAAAACAACTTGGAGTAGATGTATGTGCTATACAAAAATGTTTTTACTTTTGTTGTTTCTCCAGGACTTAATTGATTAGATGCTAATAAGACAATGCTGTTACCCAAACATATTTAAAATGTATCCTTGGCAAAAGTAAAGGACACTTTGAAATAGTCAATTTGTAACCCTCAAAAGGCTTTCAGCTGTAGATGTTAGTGCTGGGAAGTAATGCACAAACTTCTTTCTTATATTAAACACTTTAGTGTACTAAACACTTTCTGTATTCAGTGAGATTATACCTTTGTATTGAGTAAGATACTTGATAAAATATCTTTATAACCTAAGTTCTAGGAAAATATATTTCTCTATGAATACAAAGATACTATACTATGACCAAATCTATAATGCTAGCACAATATTATATTAGATACCTTTGATTAATAGATTTTAGGTCTCTTCATTTTAAAAAATACCTTTTCTTTTACATCTCTGTAGCTGCTGGTAAATATGGATCATTATTAGTGAAAAGTATAAGATAATGGTTTATTGGGTTTTTTAAATTTTTTGTTTTAAGAATAAAAATCTTTAAAAATCAAAGCAATTGAATTTTTCAAGATTTTGAAACAATAATCAAATCTCAATGCCTACCTTTTAGTTTTTGTTTATTTGTTTGATCTTTTAATCATTTTTGCTTAATTTATTTATTGTTTTTCTTTTTTTTTTATTTTTATTTTTTCCATTTTTTATTAGGTATTTAACTCATTTACATTTCCAATGCTATACCAAAAGTCCCCCATATCCACCCACCCCCACTCCCCTGCCCACCCACTCCCCCTTTTTGGCCCTGGTATTCCCCTGTACTGGGGCATATAAAGTTTGCAAGTCCAATGGGCCTCTCTTTCCAGTGATGGCCGACTAGGCTATCTTTTGATATATATGCAGCTAGAGTCAAGAGCTCCGGGTACTGGTTAGCTCATAATGTTGTTCCACCTATAGGGTTGCAGATCCCTTTAGCTCCTTGGCTACTTTCTCTAGCTCCTCCATTGGGAGCCCTATGATCCATCCATTAGCTGACTGTGAGCATCCACTTCTGTGTTTGCTGGGCCCCGGCATAGTCTCACAAGAGACAGCTACATCTGCGTCCTTTCAATAAAATCTTGCTAGTGTATGCAATGGTGTCAGCGTTTGGATGCTGATTATGGGGTGGATCCCTGGCTATGGCAGTCTCTACATGGTCCATCCTTTCATCTCAGCTCCAAACTCCGTCTCTGTAACTCCTTCCATGGGTGTTTTGTTCCCAAATCTAAGGAGGGGCATAGTGTCCACACTTCAGTCTTCATTCTCCTTGAGTTTCATGTGTTTAGCAAATTATATCTTATATCTTGGGTATCCTAGGTTTGGGGCTAATATCCACTTATCAGTGAATACATATTGTGTGAGTTTCTTTGTGAATGTGTTACCTCACTCAGGATGATGCCCTCCAGGTCCATCCATTTGGCTAGGAATTTCATAAATTCATTCTTTTTAATAGCTGAGTAGTACTCCATTGTGTAGATGTACCACATTTTCTGTATCCATTCCTCTGTTGAGGGGCATCTAGGTTCTTTCCAGCTTCTGGCTATTATAAATAAGGCTGCTATGAACATAGTGGAGCATGTGTCCTTCTTACCTGTTGGGGCATCTTCTGGATATATGCCCAGGAGAGGTATTGCTGGATCCTCCGGTAGTACTATGTCCAGTTTTCTGAGGAACCACCAGACTGATTTCCAGAGTGGTTGTACAAGCCTGCACTCCCACCAACAATGGAGGAGTGTTCCTCTTTCTCCACATCCTCGCCAGCATCTGCTGTCACCTGAATTTTTGATCTTAGCCATTCTGACTGGTGTGAGGTGGAATCTCAGGGTTGTTTTGATTTGCATTTCCCTGATGATTAAGGATGTTGAACATTTTTTCAAGTGCTTCTCTGCCATTCGGTATTCCTCAGGTGAGAATTCTTTGTTCAGTTCTGAGCCCCATTTTTTAATGGGGTTATTTGATTTTCTGAAGTCCACCTTCTTGAGTTCTTTATATATGTTGGATATTAGTCCCCTATCTGATTTAGGATAGGTAAAGATCCTTTCCCAATCTGTTGCTGGTCTTTTTGTCTTATTGACGGTGTCTTTTGCCTTGCAGAAACTTTGGAGTTTCATTAGGTCCCATTTGTCAATTCTCGATCTTACAGCACAAGCCATTGCTGTTCTGTTCAGGAATTTTTCCCCTGTGCCCATATCTTCAAGGCTTTTCCCCACTTTCTCCTCTATAAGTTTCAGTGTCTCTGGTTTTATGTGAAGTTCCTTGATCCACTTAGATTTGACCTTAGTACAAGGAGATAAGTATGGATCGATTCGCATTCTTCTACACGATAACAACCAGTTGTGCCAGCACCAATTGTTGAAAATGCTGTCTTTTCAAGGCTGCCCACTTTCTCCCTACCTTTTCAACATAGTACTTGAAGTATTAGCCAGAGCAATTCGACAACAAAAGGAGATCAAGGGGATACAAATTGGAAAAGAGGAAGTCAAAATATCACTTTTTGCAGATGATATGATAGTATATATAAGTGACCCTAAAAATTCTACCAGAGAACTCCTAAACCTGATAAACAGCTTCGGTGAAGTAGCTGGATATAAAATAAACTCAAACAAGTCAATGGCCTTTCTCTATACAAAGAATAAACAGGCTGAGAAAGAAATTAGGGAAACAACACCCTTCTCAATAGTCACAAATAATATAAAATATCTTGGCGTGACTCTAACTAAGGAGGTGAAAGATCTGTATGATAAAAACTTCAAATCTCTGAAGAAAGAAATTAAAGAAGATCTCAGAAGATGGAAAGATCTCCCATGCTCATGGATTGGCAGGATCAACATTGTAAAAATGGCTATCTTGCCAAAAGCAATCTACAGATTCAATGCAATCCCCATCAAAATTCCAACTCAATTCTTCAACGAATTGGAAGGAGCAATTTGCAAATTTGTCTGGAATAACAAAAAACCTAGGATAGCAAAAAGTCTTCTCAAGGATAAAAGAACTTCTGGCGGAATCACCATGCCAGACCTAAAGCTTTACTACAGAGCAATTGTGATAAAAACTGCATGGTACTGGTATAGAGACAGACAAGTAGACCAATGGAATAGAATTGAAGATCCAGAAATGAACCCACACACCTATGGTCACTTGATCTTCGACAAGGGAGCTAAAACCATCCAGTGGAAGAAAGACAGCATTTTCAACAATTGGTGCTGGCACAACTGGTTGTTATCGTGTAGAAGAATGCGAATCGATCCATACTTATCTCCTTGTACTAAGGTCAAATCTAAGTGGATCAAGGAACTTCACATAAAACCAGAGACACTGAAACTTATAGAGGAGAAAGTGGGGAAAAGCCTTGAAGATATGGGCACAGGGGAAAAATTCCTGAACAGAACAGCAATGGCTTGTGCTGTAAGATCGAGAATCGACAAATGGGACCTAATGAAACTCCAAAGTTTCTGCAAGGCAAAAGACACCGTCAATAAGACAAAAAGACCACCAACAGATTGGGAAAGGATCTTTACCTATCCTAAATCAGATAGGGGACTAATATCCAACATATATAAAGAACTCAAGAAGGTGGACTTCAGAAAATCAAATAACCCCATTAAAAAATGGGGCTCAGAACTGAACAAAGAATTCTCACCTGAGGAATACCGAATGGCAGAGAAGCACTTGAAAAAATGTTCAACATCCTTAATCATCAGGGAAATGCAAATCAAAACAACCCTGAGATTCCACCTCACACCAGTCAGAATGGCTAAGATCAAAAATTCAGGTGACAGCAGATGCTGGCGAGGATGTGGAGAAAGAGGAACACTCCTCCATTGTTGGTGGGAGTGCAGGCTTGTACAACCACTCTGGAAATCAGTCTGGTGGTTCCTCAGAAAACTGGACATAGTACTACCGGAGGATCCAGCAATACCTCTCCTGGGCATATATCCAGAAGATGCCCCAACAGGTAAGAAGGACACATGCTCCACTATGTTCATAGCAGCCTTATTTATAATAGCCAGAAGCTGGAAAGAACCTAGATGCCCCTCAACAGAGGAATGGATACAGAAAATGTGGTACATCTACACAATGGAGTACTACTCAGCTATTAAAAAGAATGAATTTATGAAATTCCTAGCCAAATGGATGGACCTGGAGGACATCATCCTGAGTGAGGTAACACATTCACAAAGAAACTCACACAATATGTATTCACTGATAAGTGGATATTAGCCCCAAACCTAGGATACCCAAGATATAAGATATAATTTGCTAAACACATGAAACTCAAGGAGAATGAAGACTGAAGTGTGGACACTATGCCCCTCCTTAGATTTGGGAACAAAACACCCATGGAAGGAGTTACAGAGACGGAGTTTGGAGCTGAGATGAAAGGATGGACCATGTAGAGACTGCCATAGCCAGGGATCCACCCCATAATCAGCATCCAAACGCTGACACCATTGCATACACTAGCAAGATTTTATTGAAAGGACGCAGATGTAGCTGTCTCTTGTGAGACTATGCCGGGGCCCAGCAAACACAGAAGTGGATGCTCACAGTCAGCTAATGGATGGATCATAGGGCTCCCAATGGAGGAGCTAGAGAAAGTAGCCAAGGAGCTAAAGGGATCTGCAACCCTATAGGTGGAACAACATTATGAGCTAACCAGTACCCCGGAGCTCTTGACTCTAGCTGCATATATATCAAAAGATGGCCTAGTCGGCCATCACTGGAAAGAGAGGCCCATTGGACTTGCAAACTTTATATGCCCCAGTACAGGGGAATACCAGGGCCAAAAAGGGGGAGTGGGTGGGCAGGGGAGTGGGGGTGGGTGGATATGGGGGACTTTTGGTATAGCATTGGAAATGTAAATGAGTTAAATACCTAATAAAAAAAAAAAAAAAAAAAAGAAAATGCTGTCTTTCTTCCACTGGATGGTTTTAGCTCCCTTGTCGAAGATCAAGTGACCATAGGTGTGTGGGTTCATTTCTGGATCTTCAATTCTATTCCATTGGTCTACTTGTCTGTCTCTATACCAGTACCATGCAGTTTTTATCACAATTGCTCTGTAGTAAAGCTTTAGGTCTGGCATGGTGATTCCGCCAGAAGTTCTTTTATCCTTGAGAAGACTTTTTGCTATCCTAGGTTTTTTGTTATTCCAGACAAATTTGCAAATTGCTCCTTCCAATTCGTTGAAGAATTGAGTTGGAATTTTGATGGGGATTGCATTGAATCTGTAGATTGCTTTTGGCAAGATAGCCATTTTTACAATGTTGATCCTGCCAATCCATGAGCATGGGAGATCTTTCCATCTTCTGAGATCTTCTTTAATTTCTTTCTTCAGAGATTTGAAGTTTTTATCATACAGATCTTTCACCTCCTTAGTTAGAGTCACGCCAAGATATTTTATATTATTTGTGACTATTGAGAAGGGTGTTGTTTCCCTAATTTCTTTCTCAGCCTGTTTATTCTTTGTATAGAGAAAGGCCATTGACTTGTTTGAGTTTATTTTATATCCAGCTACTTCACCGAAGCTGTTTATCAGGTTTAGGAGTTCTCTGGTAGAATTTTTAGGGTCACTTATATATACTATCATATCATCTGCAAAAAGTGATATTTTGACTTCCTCTTTTCCAATTTGTATCCCCTTGATCTCCTTTTGTTGTCGAATTGCTCTGGCTAATACTTCAAGTACTATGTTGAAAAGGTAGGGAGAAAGTGGGCAGCCTTGTCTAGTCCCTGATTTTAGTGGGATTGCTTCCAGCTTCTCTCCATTTACTTTGATGTTGGCTACTGGTTTGCTGTAGATTGCTTTTATCATGTTTAGGTATGGGCCTTGAATTCCTGATCTTTCCAAAACTTTTATCATGAATGGGTGTTGGATCTTGTCAAATGCTTTTTCTGCATCTAACGAGATGATCATGTGGTTTTTGTCTTTGAGTTTGTTTATATAATGGATTACATTGATGGATTTTCGTATATTAAACCATCCCTGCATCCCTGGAATAAAACCTACTTGGTCAGGATGGATGATTGCTTTAATGTGTTCTTGGATTCGGTTAGCGAGAATTTTATTGAGGATTTTTGCATCGATATTCATAAGAGAAATTGGTCTGAAGTTCTCTATCTTTGTTGGATCTTTCTGTGGTTTAGGTATCAGAGTAATAGTGGCTTCATAAAATGAGTTGGGTAGAGTACCTTCTACTTCTATTTTGTGAAATAGTTTGTGCAGAATTGGAATTAGATCTTCTTTGAAGGTCTGATAGAACTCTGCACTAAACCCATCTGGTCCTGGGCTTTTTTTGGTTGGGAGACTATTAATAACTGCTTCTATTTCTTTATGGGACTGTTTAGATGGTCAACTTGATCCTGATTCAACTTTGGTACCTGGTATCTGTCCAGAAATTTGTCCATTTCGTCCAGGTTTTCCAGTTTTGTTGAGTATAGCCTTTTGTAGAAGGATCTGATGGTGTTTTGGATTTCTTCAGGATCTGTTGTTATGTCTCCCTTTTCATTTCTGATTTTGTTAATTAGGATTTTGTCCCTGTGCCCTTTAGTGAGTCTAGCTAAGGGTTTATCTATCTTGTTGATTTTCTCAAAGAACCAACTCCTCGTTTGGTTAATTCTTTGAATAGTTCTTCTTGTTTCCACTTGGTTGATTTCACCCCTGAGTTTGATTATTTCCTGCCGTCTACTCCTCTTGGGTGAATTTGCTTCCTTTTTTTCTAGGGCTTTTAGATGTGTTGTCAAGCTGCTAGTATGTGCTGTCTCCCGTTTCTTCTTGGAGGCACTCAGAGCTATGAGTTTCCCTCTTAGAAATGCTTTCATTGTGTCCCATAGGTTTGGGTACGTTGTGGCTTCATTTTCATTAAACTCTAAAAAGTCTTTAATTTCTTTCTTTATTCCTTCCTTGACCAAGGTATCATTGAGAAGAGTGTTATTCAGTTTCCACGTGAATGTTGGCTTTCCATTATTTATGTTGTTATTGAAGATCAGTCTTAGGCCATGGTGGTCTGATAGGATACATGGGACAATTTCAATATTTTTGTATCTATTGAGGCCTGTTTTGTGACCAATTATATGGTCAATTTTGGAGAAGGTCCCGTGAGGTGCTGAGAAGAAGGTATATCCTTTTGTTTTAGGATAAAATGTTCTGTAGATATCTGTCAGGTCCATTTGTTTCATAACTTCTGTTAGTTTCACTGTGTCCCTGTTTAGTTTCTGTTTCCACGATCTGTCCTTTGAAGAAAGTGGTGTGTTGAAGTCTCCCACTATTATTGTGTGAGGTGCAATGTATGCTTTGAGCTTTACTAAAGTGTCTCTAATGAATGTGGCTGCCCTTGCATTTGGTGCGTAGATATTCAGAATTGAGAGTTCCTCTTGGAGGATTTTACCTTTGATGAGTATGAAGTGTCCCTCCTTGTCTTTTTTGATAACTTTGGGTTGGAAGTCGATTTTATCCGATATTAAAATGGCTACTCCAGCTTGTTTCTTCAGTCCATTTGCTTGGAAAATTGTTTTCCAGCCTTTCACTCTGAGGTAGTGTCTGTCTTTTTCCCTGAGATGGGTTTCCTGTAAGCAGCAGAATGTTGGGTCCTGTTTGTGTAGCCAGTCTGTTAGTCTATGTCTTTTTATTGGGGAATTGAGTCCATTGATATTAAGAGATATTAAGGAAAAGTAATTGTTGCTCCCTTTTATTTTTGTTGTTAGAGTTGGCATTCTGTTCTTGTGGCTGTCTTCTTTTTGGTTTGTTGAATGATTACTTTCTTGGTTGTTCTAGGGCGTGATTTCCGTCCTTGTATTGCTTCTTTTCTGTTATTATCCTTTGAAGGGCTGGATTCGTGGAAAGATATTGTGTGAACTTGGTTTTGTCGTGGAATACTTTGGTTTCTCCATCTATGGTAATTGAGAGTTTGGCCGGGTATAGTAGCCTGGGCTGGCATTTGTGTTCTCTTAGTGTCTGTATAACATCTGTCCAGGCTCTTCTGGCTTTCATAGTCTCTGGTGAAAAGTCTGGTGTAATTCTGATAGGCCTTCCTTTATATGTTACTTGACCTTTCTCCCTTACTGCTTTTAATATTCTATCTTTATTTAGTGCATTTGTTGTTCTGATTATTATGTGTCGGGAGGAATTTCTTTTCTGGTCCAGTCTATTTGGAGTTCTGTATGCTTCTTGTATGATCATGGGCATCTCTTTTTTTATGTTTGGGAAGTTTTCTTCTATTATTTTGTTGAAGATATTAGCTGGCCCTTTAAGTTGAAAATCTTCATTCTCATCAATTCCTATTATCCGTAGGTTTGGTCTTCTCATTGTGTCCTGGATTACCTGGATGTTTTGAGTTAGGATCCTTTTGCATTTTGTATTTTCTTTGACTGTTGTGTCGATGTTCTCTATGGAATCTTCTGCACCTGAGATTCTCTCTTCCATTTCTTGTATTCTGTTGCTGATGCTCGCATCTATGGTTCCAGATCTCTTTCCTAGGGTTTCTATCTCCAGCGTTGCCTCGCTTTGGGTTTTCTTTATTGTGTCTACTTCCCCTTTTAGTTCTAGTATGGTTTTGTTCATTTCCATCACCTGTTTGGCTGTGTTTTCCTGCTTTTCTTTAAGAGCCTGTAACTCTTTAGCAGTGCTCTCCTGTAAATCTTTAAGTGACTTATGAAAGTCCTTCTTGATGTCCTCTATCATCATCATGAGAAATGTTTTTAAATCTGGGTCTAGATTTTCGGTTGTGTTGGGGTGCCCAGGACTAGGTGGGGTGGGAGTGCTGCGTTCTGATGATGGTGAGTGGTCTTGATTTCTGTTAGTAGGATTCTTACGTTTGCCTTTCGCCATCTGGTAATCTCTGAAGCTAGCTGTTTTAGTTGTCACTGTTAAGAGCTTGTTCTTCAGGTGACTCTGTTAGCCTCTATGAGCAGACCTGGAGGGTAGCACTCTCCTTAGTTTCAGTGGGCAGAGTATTCTCTGCAGGCAAGCTCTCTTCTTGCAAGGCAGGTACCCAGATATCTGGTGTTCGAACCAGACTCCTGGCAGAAGTTGTGTTCCACTCACTAGAGGTCTTAGGATCACGTGTGGAATCCTGTGTGGGCCCTTGGGGGTGTCAGGCGACTCAGCTGGCAAGGTAGCCGGGGCTCGAGTGGAGTGGAAGGGGTTTGTGCCCCAGATCAAGCCCGGGTAGCCTGCTTCCCTATGTACCGCAGTCTCAAGTTCCACGCGATTGGATTGGGGTAGGCGCTGTGTTCCACTCACCAGAGGTCTTAGGGTCCCGTGGGGAGTCCCGTGTGGACCCTTGCGGGTGTTGGGCAAGACTCTGCTGGCAAGGTAGCCCGGGGCTCGAGTCTCGAGGCGAGCGGAAGGGACTTGTGCCCCAGATCAGGCCCGGGTAGCCTGCTTCCCTATGTACCGCAGTCTCAAGTTCCGCGTGATTGGATTGGGGCAGGCACTGTGATCCACTCACCAGAGGTCTTAGGGTCCCGTGGGGAGTCCCGTGTGGACCCTTGCGGGTGTTGGGCAAGACTCTGCTGGCAAGGTAGCCCGGGGCTCGAGTCTCGAGTCGAGCGGAAGGGCTATTTATTGTTTTTCAATCTAACCATTTTGAAAATTTGTGTTAAATTATAAATACTCAGTTGAGGAGTTTCTGCCTTCTAAACTAAAGCTAATTAGAGAATTAATGAGCAGGTAAAATATACACATTAATATTATATGCACTGAGTGTGTAGAAGGTATCATATTAAAAACATGTACCCATATCATAGGATCAATTTAAATTGTGCAAGCTAGTTTTAGTTACATGCCTTTATTTTAACTGTCTGGTTTTACATTGCGTTCTGGGTGATGTTATTAGCACAATGTGTACTGAAACCAATTGTACTCCATGAAAGTCATAATGAGATTTACTGTAAACCATCCAGGAAGGGGACACTTAAGAGATGTCCTGATTGTGTGAGCCAGAGGCTGTCATGCTATAATCGCCTTCCCAGGAGTTCTATAATTCTTCTTGGGAATGCAGGGCATGAGAGTTTCACAATCTTCACAAGATTTCACAATGTTTACACTTGTTGACTGTTACTTTGCATTAGCAACATTCACATAGAGATGATCAGCCATTAATGCTTGCAGATCTGTCCTTTGAATATAATTGGAGTTATCTTTGATCTCTTTTCTTGCATTTGCTATAGCATTAGTCACTATGATAATGTTGAAATGACTATCTAATATATATTATGGAATGTTCTTGTTTTCCACAAACATTCTATTTATGAGTCTACAAAATATTCTACTTGTGGTTATAAATATCTCAAAATATTATTCCATTAATTTCTTTTCTTTTAATTTGGAAGTTTTTTCTTTAATATCAATTTCTTCACTGATTGAAAAACATTAGACCAGTGGCAATAAAACACTATAAATTCCTTTAATGAGCGATAAAGATATATTGTCAGAAATATTTATCAGAAGGGCCAGGGATAATGCTCAGGGGATAAAGCTGCTTGCCACCCAGTTATACAAGTGTGGGTGAGAGAACTGACTCTACAAGGTTGTTTTTTGACCTCTAAATGCATGCCTTAACACAAATGCACGTGTAATACAGCACATGTATAAACACAGACAACAATAATAAATTAAGTGAAAATAAAAATAAACAAGTATATTACGGAAACAAATTCTAAAGTTTGATTCTCCTAAATAAATGCCTTAAAATTATATATAGATGTAGAGATAGATAGAGATGAGATAGAGAGAGAGGTGTGTGTGTGTGTGTGTGTGTGTGTGAGTGAGAGAGAGAGAGAGAGAGAGAGAGAGATCTGATATCTACCCACAAGTAGTTATTGCTTCTTCAACTTTGTATATGATTTTCTTTCTTTTTTTAAACAATTTTTATTAGATATTTTCTTCACTTACATTTCAAATGCTACCCCGAAAGTCCCCTATAACCCCCCCTCCCCCCCGCCAGACCCTACTCCCCAACCCACCCACTCCTGCTTCCTGGCCCTGGCATTTCCCTGTACTAGGGCATATAATTTTTGCAAGACCAAGGTCCTTTCCTCCCAATGATGGCCGACTAGGCCATCTTCTGCTACATATGCAGCTAGAGACAAGAGCTCAGGGGGTAGTGGTTAGTTCACATTGCTATTCCTCTTTTAGGGTTACAGACACCTTCAGCTCCTTAGGTACTTTCTCTAGCTCCTCAATTGGGGGCTCTGTGTTCCATCTAATAGATGACTGTGAGCTTCCACTTCTGTATTTGCCAGACACTGGCATAGCCTCACAAGAGGAAGCTATATCAGGGTCCTTTCAGCAAAATCTTGCTGGCATATGCAATAGTGTCTGCGTTTGGTGGTATGGATCCCCAGGTGGGGCAGTCTCTGGATGGTCCTACCTTCTGTCTCAGCTCCAAATTTTGTCTCCTTAACTCCTTCCATGAGTATTTTGCTCCCCATTCCAAGGAGGGACAAAGAAACCACACTTTGGTTTTTTCTTGAGTTTCATGTGTTTTACAAATTGCATCTTGGGTATTCTAAGCTTCTGGGCTAATATCCACTTACCAGTGAGTGCATACCATGTGAGTTCTTTTGTGATTGGGTTACCTCACTCAGGATGATATCCTCCAGATCCATCCATTTGCCTAAGAATTTCATAAATTCATTGTTTTTAATAGCTAAGTAGTGGTCCATTGTGTAAATGTACCACATTTTCTGTATCCATTCCTCTGTTGAGAGACATTTGGGTTCTTTCCAGCTTCTGGCTATTATAAATAAGGCTGCTATGAACATGGAGCATGTGTCCTTCTTACTGGTTTGAACATCCTCTTGGTATATGCCCAGGAGATTTATTGCTGGATCCTTTGGTAGTACTATGTCCAATTTTCTGAAGAACTGCCAGACTGATTTCCAGAGTGGTTGTACAAGCTTGCAATCCCACTAGCAATGGAAGAGTGTTCCTCTTTCTCCACATCCTCGCCAGCATCTGCTGTCACCTGTGTTTTTTAACTTAGCCATTGTGACTGGTGTGAGGTGAAATCTCAGGGTTGTTTTGATTTGCATTTCCCTGATGACTAAGGATGTCAGGTGCTTCTCAGCCTTTCGCTATTCCTCAGTTGAGAATTCTTTGTTTAGCTCTGTACCCCATTTTTAATAGCGTTATTTGATTTTCTGTAGTCCAGTTTCTTGAGTTCTTTCATTATACACTTTACATCAGTTATTCAATTAGCTTTTGGAGTCTGAGAACTGACATACTGAATAAATTCTCAAAATCCTGAATCATGATTTCTTCTCGTATGTCTTTCTTTATGCAATAGATACACAGATATGTCTCCTAGATATAGCATACCTTTTCATTATTTTCTTCTTGTTGCATGTGCCTGTGTCAACTGTGTATCACTGCTAAATATCAATAGTACAAATCTTCAGTTCCCTCCTCTTATATCCAGTTTCTGTTCAGTATTCTCTCTGAATTTCAAAAATTAAGTACATTTTATAAAATTTGTGATTATCTTTCGGTATATTTTAAACACTAGAGATTTTATTGCCTCTTATTTCAGCATACTTTAAAAATGTACCGTTGGCAATCTTGGCTGACAGTCTCACGGTCCCCAGAGGGCAGCCATCTCCACTCCCAGGCGCTCTAACATGCCCAGGATCTTAGGATCTCAGGATCCCAGGATCTTGGTCACACCAGGATCTCTGGGTCACTTCTCATGACAATGATGGAGGACTTTAAGAATGGCATAAATAACTCCCTTAAAGAAGAACAGGAGAACACAGATAAATAGGTAGAAACCTTTAAAGAGGAAACACAAAAATCCCTTAAAGAATTATAGGAAAACATATCCAAACAGGTGAAGAAATTGAACAAAACCATCCAGGATCTAAAAATGGAAGTAGAAACAATAAAGAAATCACAAAGGGAGACAACTCTGGAGATAGAAAACCTAGGAAAGAAGTCAGGAAGCATAGATGCAATCATCTCCAACAGAATAAAAGAGATAGAAGAGAGAATCTCAGGGGCAGAAGATACCATAGAAAACATTGACACAACAAACAAAGAAAAAGAGAAATGCAAAATGATCCTAAACCAAAACATCCAAGAAATCCAGGACACAACGAGAAGACCAAACCTAAGGATAATAGGTATAGACAAAAAGGAAGATTTCCAACTTAAAGGGTCAGTAAATATCTTCACCAAAATTATAGAAGAAAACTTCCCCAACCTAAAGAAAGAGATGTCAATGAACATAGAAGAAGCCTACAGAACTCCAAATAGACTGGACCAGAAAAGAAATTACTCCTGCCACATAATAATCAAAAAAACAAGCGCACAAAGCAAAGAAAGAATATTAAAAGCAGTACAGGGGAAAGGTCAACTAACATATAAATGCAGACCTATCACAATTACACCAGACTTCTTGCCAGAGACAATGAAAGCCAGACGATCCTGAGCAGATATCATATAGACACTAAGAGAACACAAATGCCAGTCTAGGCTACCATACACAGCAAAACTTTCAATTACCATAGATGTAAAAGCCAAAGTATTCTATGACAAAACCAAATTTGCACAATATCTTTCCACAAATCCAGCCCTTCAAAAAATAATAAAGGAAAAACTCCAATACAAGGAGGGAAAAAATGCTCTAGAAAAAGCAAGAAAGTAATCTTTTAACAAACCTAAAGGAAGACAGCCACATGAACAGAATTCCAACTCTAACAACAAAAATAACAGGAAGCAACAATTACTTTTCCTTAATATCTCTTAATATTAATGGACTTAATTCCCCAATAAAAAGACATAGACTAACAGACTGGCTAAGTAAACAGGATCCAACATTTTGATGCATACAGGAAACCCACCTCAGTGACAAACAGGACACTACATCAGAGTAAAAGGCTGGAAAACAATTTTCCAAGAAAATGGTTCCAAGAAACCAGCTGGAATAGTCATTCTAACATAGAACAAAATTGACTTTCAACTTTAAGTTATTAAAAAAAAAAGAGGGACATATTCATCATACTCATCAAAGGTAAAATTCACCAAGAAGAACTCTCAATTCTGAACATCTATGCTCCAAAGGCAAGGGCATCCACATTCATAAAAGCAAGCTTACTAATTCTCAAAGCACACATTGCACTGCACACAATAATACTGGGTGACTTCAATACCCCACTCTCATCAATGGACAGATCATGGAAATAGAAACTAGACAGAGGCACAGTGAGACTAACAAAAGTTATGAAACAAATGGATTTAAATGATAACTATAGAACATTTTATTCTAAAACAAAAGTATATACCTTCTTCTCAGCACCTCATGGTTCCTTCTCCAAAATTGATCATATAATCGGTCACAAAACAGACCTTAACAGATACAAGAATATTGAAATAGTCCCATGCATCTTATTGGATCACCATGGTCTAAGGCTAATCTTCAATAACAACATAAATAATAGAAAGCCCCTATATAGTAGAAGCTGAACAACACTCTACTCAATGATACCTTGGTCAAGGAAGAAATAAAGGAATAAATGAAAGACTTTTTAGAATTTAATGAAAATGAAGCCACAACATGTCCAAACTTTTGGGACACAATGAAAGCAGTCCTAAGAGGAAGATTCATAGCTCTGAGTGCCTCCAAAAAGAAACTAAAGAGAGCACACACTAGCAGACTGACAGCATCCCTGAAAGCTCTAGAACAAAAGGAAGCAAATTCACCCAAGAGGAGTAGATGTCAAGAAATAATCAAACTCAGGGCTGAAATCGGTCAAATGGAAACCAACGGAACTATACAAAGAATCAACCTAACCAGGAGCTGGTTCTTTGAGAAAATCAACAAAATAGATAAATCCTTAGCCAGACTAACTAGAGGGCACAGAGACAGTATCCTAATTAACAAAATCAGAAATGAAAAGGTAGACATAACAACAGAAACTGAGCAAATCAAAAAAAAATCATCAGATCATACTACAAAAGGCTATACTCAACAAAACTGGAAAACCTGCACGAAGTGGACAATTTTCTAGACAGATACCAGGTTCCAAAGTTAAATTAGGATCAGATTAACGATCTAAACAATCCCATTTCCCCTAAAGAAATAGAAACAGTCATTAATAGTCTCCCAACCCAAAAAGCCCAGGACCAGATGGATTTAGTGCAGTGTTCTATCAGACCTTCAAAATAGACCTAATACCAATTCTCCTTAAACTATTCCACAAAATAGAAACAGAAGTTACTCTACCAAATTCCTTCTATGAAGCCACAATCACTCTGATACCTAAACCACAAAAAGACCCAACAAAGAATGAGAACTACAGAACAATTTCCGTTATGAATATTGATGCAAAATTTCTCAAAAACTGACTCCAAGAACATATTAAAACATTCATCCATCATGATCAACTAGGCTTCATCCCAAGCATGCAGGGATGGTTCAATATATGGAAATCCACCAACATAATACACTATATAAATAAACTCAAAGAAAAGCCCATATGATTATTTCATTAGATGCTGAGAAACATTTGACAAAATCCAACACCCCTTCATGATAAAAGTGTAGGAAAGATTAAGAATTCAAGGCCCATACCTAAACATAAGAAAAGCAATATACAGCAAACCAGTAGCCACCATCAGAGAACACCTGGTGGGATTCCTGCCTCCAATAAATATGTAGCAGAGGATGGCCTAGTCAGTCATAAATGGGAGGAGAGGCCTTTGGTCCTGTGAAGGTTCTATGCCCCAGAAGAGGGGAATGCCAGGACCAGAAAGTGGGAGTGGTTGGGTTGGTGAGCAAGGGGAGGGGAAAGGGAAATAAGGAAAAGGAGCTTTCAGAGGGATACCAGGAAGGGGATAACATTTGAAATGCAAATAAAGAAAATATCTAATAAAATACAATTTTAAAAGTAGAATTTAAAAAAAAACAAAAAAAGAAAAAACACAGGACTATGTTTGATGAAGTAGAGTTTTTATTTATGCCCTAATTGGACCTATGCCATTTTTAAATGTAAAAATATATAAATACAATTTAGTTAGCTGATGATACAGTAAAAAGATGTACTGTTATATTTTCAAACTTTCACATATCCTTTATATATGTGTATGTGTATGTGATATATATATATATATTTTTTTTTTTTTTTTTTTTCCTGAGGCAGGGTTTCTCTGTATAGCCTGGGCTGTCCTGGAACTCACTTTGTAGACCAGGCTGGCCTCGAACTCAAAAATCCACCTGCCTCTGCCTCCTGAGTACTGGAATTAAAGGCATGCACCACCACGCCCGGCTTATATCTTAAGTCTTAGAATTCCATTATTTGTTGTCCTTACACATCCAAGTTTTATAATTTACAAATTAACTTCCAGTATTGATTATTTTTTGTTTTGAAACTCTTATTTCCTGACACATTGTTATGAGACTTCGTTGACACCTGAGCTTGAACCATGTCTCCAGAAGTAACTCGTGCTACTTCTCCAAGATCCTGAATGAACATCAGCATCAGATGAACACTCAAATAAACTGCATTCTGGGCCACAGCTTAGCAAAGTATAACCTGTAGATCAAAGTAGTGTTCTGCCTGCCTTGTGAGAAAACACAGCAATGTTTTGTCCTTGTCTAATTAAATATTACATGATGGAGAGGAACAGAGGCTATATGACAGCTGAGTCTCCAAAGAAGCCAGAAATTTCCACTTAACACTTTACTATTAACTTTTCAAATGACTTATATGTTCCAAGTATAAATCCCATTTCATATATATAATTTGTAAATATTTTTCCTATTTGTAAATGTTTTTCCTATTCTATATAACTATTTTGTTGTTGATTACTTCCACATTTAGGAAAATTTTATATTGTGGTTTAGAATAAACATAGTAGGAATTTGAAATTTGAATTTCTGCAAAACCAAAAACTGTTTTTGTCTCTCTTAATTTCAATTTATTAATAAATACTCATGGCACCTAAATGGGGGGCTAAACGTTAAAAGAACTGCATTTAAAATATCAACACTTGTAGGATTAGGTCTGAGACTTTAGACACAGCAATTAGTTCCTGAATTTCTTCACTGATAAATAATGGTTGTGATGCTGTGTTCCGTGTAGGACAGTACTGTGGAAGTGCACATGGCCATCATGACAGCAGTTGTGTGCTTAAACACTGATGATTAGATTAAAGCTGAGCCTGTGGCATATCAACTTTAGTCTTCTTTCCATTTGGTACCTGATTGATTGCTATGCTTAAACAAGAAAGCAGATATGATAGACCCAAACAACTTTTGAATTAATTTATTCCAAACTTCTCATTGAGTGGCTATACCATTTTACTTGTAATTATCTTCCCAATTTCTCAGCAGTGCTTTGTAGTTATAGTAGCTTTATGTTGGAAGCTATGTAATTGAGCATTCTCTGAGCATTTACTGGAAGTAAAGCACTGTAGCATTACTTAGAGTGAGACCTACTTCATGAACAATTCTAGAGCTTTAAGAAGCTTACACACTCTGCTAACCAGAGATAAATAAAATTCTCATACATTCGGTGTTAGAAGACAATACTCAATAAGTAAAAAGCACATTATTTCCCTTTAAAGTTTCATAAAACTACTAAAATAACTTCAGGCAATATTTTCCTCTTTGACACAAAATACTATTTTAATTACTCATTGGCTTTTACTTTAATAGCAAATGTAAACAGGAAACAGGAAAGCAGGACAACACATTATATATAACATTTTCTGGCGGGAAGGTAGTTTTAGATAACAGGGCTTTACAACTTTGACAAGAATAAAAAAATAAGTAAGTATTATAGAGCCAATTGAAAAGCATTGTGTTTCTGCATGTGAAGTATACCTTCTCTCTTTTTCCTTTTCAAAGTTGTCTATAGTGTTTACTTATTAATTTAATTTCATTAACCTTATTTTGCTTAACTGAAATTTTCATTTCATTGAGTCTTGGTTCTTTACTTACAGCTGCTTTATCAGAAACCCAAAAAGGTCCCTGATGGCGAGTAAACAAAATTATATTGTCTATTATTTGTTCTCAGACATCATGGTCTACATCCCTTCAGAAGTAAGGACAGTTTCTGGGCACTCAATAAGGGAGCCTGCAAATTAGGATCTGGAGGAACCTAATCTAAGATAGAGACAGAAATGAAATAATTAACATCCAATACATACATATATAAAAACATTTAAACATATATAGGATATATAGTTAAATATATGTATATGTGTGTGTAAATTGTACCCTCATTTATTATTAAAATGTCATTATGTAGAAGCAAGAACACTCGTTGTGCTTGCAAAGGGCCCAGATTTCATTCCATGAACTTACAATGTAGCTCACAACTGCCCGTTCAAACAGGACTTGTCGCCCTTCTCTGGCCTCATCTAACAATAGAAAACACAGCTTTATCCTTGAGATTTGCCTGTGTATTGAGTCTCATAGTAAGGAAGAGAATGTGTCAATGTGAGACATTCCCTATGAGTCTGATAACAAGCAGAGGCTCTCATCAAAATGTTGTTCTCATAGTAAGGAAGAGAATGTGTCAATGTGAGACATTCCCTATGAGTCTGATAACATGCAGAGGCTCTCATCAAAATGTTGTTCTCATAGTAAGGAAGAGAATGTGTCAATGTGAGACATTCCCTATGAGTCTGATAACATGCAGAGGCTCTCATCAAAATGCGGTTCTTTGAAACAATCTCTGAACATTGTAAATAGAAAGCAACTTCATCCCTATTTATGGCTAAGACCATGAAGTTTTTTTTTTCTAACCAGAAACTGGTAGGCCCATTGCTTTTCTTTCTTTGACATTTAACCATGAAGATGATTTTGATCAGTGTGCATGACCCTCTTAGACAATGGTTTGGAAAGTATTCCTTTGAATAAGCTTTGTTTTCTACATGTGCAGGTATTCTGAGTGCAATACAAAATCTTCAGATAGTCTAGAGTCTCTTACATCTAAATTCAATGCCATATATCCACGCACTTTTTTCATTTATAGAATTTTGTAAATAAACCATTATTGTCTTTTACATGGACAGCTGTGTCTTTGTCAAAGTAGACTAGTATTGATAAGATTGTGTGCAATATTCTTAGATATGTTCGTTTAGCTTATTCAGATACATGGCTATTGCTACATTACAGAACTGCTAATAAGTTTTCTGAATAAGGACTTTGGAAATATTAAATAATATTGTATAAATGTATTAGAATTCAATTATAATTAAGAATTCTAAATTATAAAAAGTTTTGAGGCATTGTGGAGCTAATAAATGAATGTTTAATTATAATTAAATAAAAAACCATTAAAAAATCTGTGAAAGTAGCTGAAATTAAGTAGTACTTACATTTCATCACTAGTGTAACTTTTTTTTTTACCAGTAGTTTCTATCGTCTCGGTGTCTACAGTCCAACAGTCTCCATATTGTCTGACATTTTTCTCACAACTGCATGTTACGTAATCACATGTTAAAGGAATACTGACATTGGATAATTTTCATGTCTCAGCAAAGAATTTCAAAGAAGAAAACTGCCTTTGACTTCAAGTTTTATTTTATTTCAATAAATACATGATCACCATGCTACTAAGAATTGTATTGTAAAATTGGTTGATTGTCTTTCAGCTTTTAATTGTCCCATTCTAATTGTTTAACAGTTCCATAGAAATGAGAGTGATCTGGGTTGGAGTGGCTGCTCAATGTTAAGAGTACCTGCTGTACTTGCACAGGACCCAGCTTTCGTTCCAAGAACTTACAGCCGTAGCTCACAACTGCCCGTTAAAACAGTAGAGAAGAGCTTGTCAACCATTTCTGGCCTCTAACATCAGGCACACACGATGCACTTAAAAAAATTCAGGCAAACACTCATACAGATAAAAGAAAAATAAAATAAGAAATAAGAATGGTCTGAGAAACCATCCTCTACTCTCTTATGATTTTACTTGGTATTTTGGAAACTCAGATATATTTAATATGTTAACACTTCCCTTGTAACTGTATTTGAAATAATAATAATCAGGAATATGTGGTTTGATGTCATTTTAATCTTTGCAACTATAAACATAGGTTGAAAATTCCAATTAAGGGTAAAAATAACATATGAGTCACTTTGTTTTACTTTTATCAAACTGTTATTTATGTTTTTTTTTCCCTAATAGACATAATGTATATTTGTAATTCCCTGTTAGGAAAATAATATAAGGACCGAAATCTCATTAACCATAGGCAAGTATTTAGACCCTAGTCACTAGAATAGCGGTCTCGCTCCTCATGCTCATTGTCAAGGAGAGCATTCCTATTTTCATCTTCTGCTAATATCCTTCGCTGCTCTTCTTCTTCCTCTATACACCTTCACTTCTACATTTTTGGTGTACAGTTGTCATGACTGCACTTCTCCCTGACACAGCCATCAGTTGTTTATTTCAGAGCATAAAGAACCAGGAACAACAAACAAAACCACGTTACTTTTTGTTATATTTAATCATATCTCAGTGTCTTTATGATTTATTTACTATGTGTTGGTTTTTCGTGTTCTCCGATCTCTACGTCTAATATTACTTATACCTTTTTGATAAGTATACTGAAGACTTCCCATTTTCCATCCTAACTGAATGGGAAAATGAGACTGTCTCTTCACTCACCAAAGCACTTCCATTATCCCTTTTCATGAGTCTATCCCTCTCCTGAGTTCCCCCAGTTTCACATGGGTTAGGCCAGGGAGGCAGCCCCTGTCTTGTCTGTCTGTATCTAGTCCTGACAAAGTCCAGATTCTAAGGTATCCCTTTATCTTTTTAATGCGTAGCATCTCTTAGAATATTTTTCAGACAAAATTCTTTTAGTTGACAGCTGATGACAACTGAATCTGACTCTGTAACACCTTAGGTTATAAGGTCTGCTAGCATCTCACCTTCTCTGAATGTTAGCTATTATACGTTACTGCTTTTAGAAGTTTTGTCTATACACCACATTTGGGCTTTGCATCTTTACAAGGCTATCTGTAAATTTTCTATTAACCTTTGAAGACACAGGTCAAGGAGGATCTCTTTCAAGTTTTCTCTGGTCTCAGGAGGCAGTTTAAGTGTCCTTGTTTGAAGCTGACATAATATCACCTTCATTTCTTTATTATAGTGCACCTTCCCTTGTCTCTTCTTGACCTCTCTTCTAAACTCTTGTCCCTACCCCAGAGTTTATTGTCAAAAAAGAACAAATACTATTCTCTAAAATAAAAGTCAATCATCTTGGAGGATTCTCAGTTATTTCTGACTTTTCTGAAAATAAAACTTAAATTTCTTGCACTGATTTTTAAGAATTTTGAGAGTTGACCATGGCTGCCTCTCTAATCTCATCTGACAGGGGCATATCTGTTATTATATATATCCAGCTCTATCTGTCCCCATTGATAGCTACTAAAGCAAGTTATAGTTCCATCAAGATATTTATGTAACTTTATTACTCTGCTTTTATTAGCAGCCTGCTCACCTCAAATATCATCTTCTCCTACAACTTTCTAATTTTGAACTCTGTTTCTTTTTTTATTGTTTTCCATATGTTGGTTCAGGGACATTGTTTTCACAATTAAAATGAAGATCATTTGAGATGAGAGTCTTTGTACTTGGTCATTCAGAGTACCAAGTGCCAGGGACACTTTTGCCATGCAACAGTGGTACAATGCATAAAGTACCGAGGATGGATCGATTCTACTCTTCAAATACATATATTGCACAATAAGACTTATTATTTCAGGAATGTCACATTTTTCTATCAACAGCCTTTCCCCCACCATCTCTCTCTCTCACCTTTCAGCCTGGTCTTTAATATTTGCCTAATTTCAATCATGGCTTTTTGTTTATGGGCATGATTAAAATTTCACATTCATGATTGTTCTGTGCCTCACCCTTCTACCCCCTATTCCCATCACATTCCTTTTTCTGGGTTTTTAGGTAAAACTTTCAAACATACAGTATATGGTAAAATCACACCTAACCTTGTCAAACTGACATCCAAGAATATTGTGATTATAACACCAAAGTGAAGGGTTTTTAGAACTGCTAAAACAAGAATGAGTACTGGCAAGAATTTGAGCAAGCATATAAAAATTATTTTCAGATTTCTTTGATGATTCTTACATAAAATCTTTACAATCATAGACAGAAACTTACAATGACTCTTACACAGATTCTTAGGCACTTACAAAAAGGAATCTCCTGAGAATAAGAAATATCTTTATTTTTAGACACTGGTGAATTGTACACTTAAAATAATGCTGACTGAATAGTAAAGCTAGCTATACCTTCCTTGAAGGCATAAGTTGCTATATTTTATTTTACCTTTTTTTTTACAATTTATTTTATTATATATATGTGAGTATACTGTTGAAGTCTTCAGACACACTAGAAGAAGGCATCAGATCCCACTACAGATGGCTGAGCCGGCATGTGGTTGCGGGAATTGAACTCAGGACCTCAGGAAGAACAGTCAGTGGTCTTAACTGCTGAGCCATCTCTCCAGCCCGCTATATTTTAATCCTAAGTTTTAAAACATTCTGGTAGGCTGGCTGTTAAAGGAAAGGAAATAATGAAAGCATAAAAGTAACAGAATAAATAGAATTCTACTTTATGCGAAAGGGAAGATTGGGAAAATAGGTATATTGAGGACATAGTTTGTTTTGTTTGTTAAAGTGTTTATTACTTTGGGTGCCTCAGTATAGGGGAACTCCAGGGCCAAGAAGTGGGAGTGGGTGGGTAAGGGAGTGGCATGGGAGGGTATGGGGGACTTTTGGGATAACACTGGAAATGTAAATGAAGAAAATACCTAATTAAAAGAAAATAAAAAAATAAAAAAATGTTTATTAAGTTTGAGATACGTTTTAGAGAAAGCCAGTAATTTAACTCACTGATAATGCTTGCCCTGCATGAATGAGATCTGTAGCTTGCATCCCAGGCTGCTACACCAAAACCATGTGAACATTCTGCAGATAATGCAGGTGATTCAGGAAGTACAGATAACAGTCAGGTCTGACTATATCACCTTGGAAATCATCCACATGGAACTGATGAGTAGCTGTCCTGAATAATGAGGGTCTGTGATGGAGACTATAAAGGAAAGGATGGGCTTCCTCAAGGTTACACTGGCAACCGTGTACGTGGAAGGAAATGCATAGGGATCAGTATCAGCTCAGGACATCCCAGGACCAAATTCTCAGCACAAATGAGATTTGCTCCAGAGTGACAAAGGGCAGGGAATAAGAGACAAAGACAGGAGACAGAGGACAAGGAAAAAGAACAAGATAATAAGGAAGAAGGGGCAGGGATATTTGCCCCAGAAGGGAAAGGGATATTTGCCCCAGAAGGGAACAAAGGACTACCTCTGGATAGAAAGGGGTAGATGGGGTCCATAGTCAAATGGTAGTTTATAAATCTAAAGTGATGGGGTGTTTAACTTTAATTGGGAATCCTAATTAGGTAAACCAGGGGAGGCTCTTGATTACTGAACTTTAATATTTTGATAGTTGGACCTTAGTCCTCAGCCTCAGGTGGAGGAAGTGGCCAAATATGGGAATAGACCTTGGTGGACAGCTTTAAAAATGTAACCTAAAGTTGTTTTTTGTTTCTTTCTGTTTGTTTCTTTTTAGAATCTTTTAGAATTTATTAGTAACATTTTCTTTCCTTTCTCTAAAATATGTGTAGTTATCTGTTGATGATTTCCTACCTTATTTCAAATAAAGAGGAAAAATTCAGACTTGTTTTCAAATGAGTGTGTTTTAAGTTTAAACAATAAAACTTTCCTCTAACTTGATATTATAACAAGTGAATTGCCCATCACATGTGCCTTCATCACATGCATTTGTTAATTAAGAAGTAATAGTAATCATTAAGCTTTAAAGTGGGTGACACAGCTGGTTTCCTGAAAATAAGGTCCTCTTCTCTTTCCTTCATTACATCCTATTCTCTCAGTTGTGTTGCAGAAAGTAGTAGACCAATGAGCACAGCAAGAACTTCGTGTTGAAAGCCACTGTGCATGGCATGGGGATTTGCTGCATAATTCTTTCCTACTGAGCTTCTGATGTGGGTAGCAGGCTCCACCGACATACTTCAGCTGCCACACATGTGGGTCTTTGTACATTGCTGATTTCACGATCACACTTCCCATAGGATAATCCTAGCAAAAACTGCACAGCAGGCTACTAGAGCCAAGAAATTCTATATAACATGTGATCCTTCTAATTGGCATTTTGGGTCCAAACACCTTCCACTAGACTGCCAGCAATAGCTTAAACTTATGGTGCAGGCCAAGGTATTACCTATTCAAATCTTTCCCCACCTGTCCCTGTCACAGACAATAAAACTAACTGTCTAAGGAGCAAAAAGCTCCCTCAAGTCCCTTCCTTTTCAACCCTCATAACGTCATGAGCATACCCCTACCACTAAATAAGACAGGTCACGTCCATTCTTATCATAGAGGCTGACTCATGGAAGACTTGGTGACTTAAACGATACAACTTTATTAAGACATCACATTTAGTTTTTTGTCAGTCAGTCAAAGTTTCTATGTTCATGCTGTTAGCTGGCATTTGTATAATTCAATGTAGACTTTTTTGAAAAACAAAACAAAACAGAACAAAAGCCTTGTAAGTATTCAGATAAACTTGTATTTGTTGGACACTATGTCCCTAAATGACTGTTTCCCAACTTTGACTTTATGAAAAGATTTCACTAAATAGTCCGTTACTTTGGAGTGTTTGTTTATGACGCATGTTATGTTATAGAGTGTACGGTTATCTAACGCTCTGAGGGATCCCAGCCCTTCCACTCACAAGATTAGTCCCCCCAGTCTCCAGACATTGTCACATGTCTTAAAATGTTACTAAATAGCTTCCTGTAGGCAAATGAGCCTCCCCAGCCGCCCATTAAAAGTCAGTGGGAACGTGTGTAATTTGTGTTTTCAGGGTATTATTTGAACTTAGTTCTATGGTTACAGAGTTTTCAGTCTATAAGATAGATTGATTAACAGGCACTGCCTAAAACAACTGCAGAATGTCAACAACACAGGTACAATATCTCTGAAGACAATTGTGCCCTAAGAAATAAGAGATGAGACATGTCATGAGACAGGGAATAAGCTGCTCTTAAATCACCATGCAGCCAAGAATGACTGAACTCCTGGGCCTCCTGACCCCATGTCCTAAGTGCTGGCATTCCAGTCATGTGCTAACATGACTGGTTTTAAGCAGTACTGGGCATCCAACCCAGTGCTTTGTACATCCTAGTTGAGATTGAAACCAATTTAACTGCACCTTCAATCATCTGTATCTGAAGTAATAATAAATGCTTTTAAGACAAAGCAGTTGATACAAGTTTCTGACACTTGACAAGGATTTGCTTAAATAAGAGCTTCCAGATGGGACTAAGCATATGAACTAAAGCATAAAAGCAGAAGCAAGCAGATGAAGAACAGCTTATCCCATAGGGCCAACTTCACAGAAGTAGAGCGTTGAACCTGAGAATGGTGGAGTAATAGAGTAATTCTTCCAGTGATATGGGCCTCAAAGCTCAATGTTAGGTTTTCTCTATTATGCTTCCCTTATTCATTCTACTACTAAAACATGTGTGTGCTGACTTTATGACTTCACATGCCTCTTCCTATGCATTGCAACATGGCTACAAAAACCAACATTTTCTAAGGAGTCCTCCTCTGTAGTATTGGACATTACAGTTCTTAGTATTCTGATGCTCTATGCTCTGTTTGGTTTCTCTACCTTGTTCCTGCGATTCCTTTGAAGGTAATTAGATTTAAAGTGTATGCGTGTGTATAATATCACTGTTATCTGAATCCTTTCTAGTGAGATTTTTATTGGTTGATTTTTCATAGCATCGTCAAAATTTTCAATTTCTTTGTATGTCTTCTAACTATTTTGTTAAAATCTGGATGATTGATATTCATTTAGAAACCCTTGGAAAAATATGTGTGTGGATATAAAAATAATTATATACATGTATATATAATATATAAATAACTATATGTATATATATGTGTGTGTCTTTAAAGAAAACATTTATATGACTTACATGTTAATAGTTTTCACACATCAATATTGCCTTTTTACACTCTATATGTAACAGGTTTTCAAAAAGTAATAGTAATAATACATATTTTGCTGGTGCAAAGGAGCTATGTTTTATTATATATAAGACTGTAACCAAGTATAACTGATATCTTTGACTCTAAACGTGTGTACACTTTGAAATCTTATAGCTTAAATAATCTGGGCATAATTTGCATGTCACTTGATGATTTCTTTAGACAGATTCTTGAGTTTCTTTCTTTGAATAAGGGGAACTAAGAACTAGAGAAATATTACAAATATATCAGTTTTGTAAATGTAAACTATTTATGTGCTAAAAAATCTCTATAACAACTATTTTTAAAATGCCTCATATGTGTTGCCTTTAGTTTTTCAAGAACAAATTTCCTTTCATAACATGAAAATAGTTTCATCTCTGATTACCATGAGTAAGTCTGAGTCACCTTCATTATCCAAATTAAGCTTCATTTTACTCTCTTTTAATCAAGCTTGCCTGAAGGGAAATCTGTCCTTCATTGTTCTAATTTAATCAATTCACCTCATCACATCAAATTTGTTTTCTAAGCATTGCAGTAAATAACCCACCCACCTCTGTTTCCATTGTTATAATCAGGCCTCCTACATCTTAGCTACATACATCCTTGTACCTTACCTCTCTCTGAATACTGTGCCAACTAAACTGCTCCTTAAAAAAATACAAGTCCTAGTTATTATCCAGCACTCTCAGCCACTTGGTCCTTAGGCTGTCGGGCAGGTTTCTTCCCATAGAACTGACGCTTTCCCCTCCTGCTGCTGTTTCCCTCCAACTACTGCTCTGAGGAATCCGAACATATTTTCTTAGGGGGAAAAAATCTTGTTGCCTAAAGAGTGCTCTGCTTTGCTACTGGGTTTGCATTTTATATATCCTTTTCCCACATAGTCAAGAATCTCTTCTTGTTGACTATTCCCTGGACTAATTCACCTCTTAAGGAGGAGTAGGGGAAACCTAACTTCCTTGGAAACTTTTCCCATGAAACGCTCACAGAGAATTGCTCCTCCTGGTTTTGTACCCATCAGCAGCACATGCATATTGTCAAATGGTTTCTGATTTTGTGTATATTCTCACATCCTAGATAATGACTATATGGAGAGACTGACTTTGATACAAACATCACCAGAACCCCAAAACTGGTCTTGAGACATGCTAGACATCAAAGTTATGAATTTAAACAATAAAAAAACTAAAGCACAGATATCAAACTGATGAAAAATAAACTATCATCCACTAACAATATCTAAATGGTTTAATAATATGCATATTAATGCTCATTTAAAAGCTTGAGTTGACTTCTGTTTGGCTTTCCTATATTCATTCTTTCTTCCTTTCTTCCTTTCTTCCTTCCTTCCTTCCTTCCTTCCTTTCTCTTTCTTTCTTTCTTTCTTTCTTTCTTTCTTTCTTTCTCTCTCTCTCTCTCTCTTTCTTTCTTTCTTTCTTTCTTTTTCTTCTTTCCTTTCTTCCTTTCTTCCTTTCTTCCTTTCTTCCTTTCTTCATCCTTCCTTCCTTCCTTTTTATCCTTTCCCTCCCTCCCTCCTTCCTTCCCTCCCTCCCTCCCTCCCTCCCTCCCTCCCTTCCTTCCTTCCTTAGTTCCTCCCTCCCTTCCTTCCTTCTTTCTTTTTAAAAACATATTTAAGAGGGATACATTAAACTTTGTGAATCAATCAGAGTAAACTCAGTCTCAAAGAAACAAGCTAGAAGCTTACTTTTATGTTCATACCTAGGGCTTTCTCACAGGGCATCTTTTTAAAAAAAGAACAATTAATAAAGATGACAATACACAATAAAAGGCCACGAAGTAGTGCAAAAACACTTGACAAGTAGTCATGAGTTTTCTTACTAATAGTAGTTTTGCCTCCTGAGAAGATATGAGAGTCTCACTTTTCAATACAAGCTCTATGCCTTAAAGTGTAAAAATCACTATCTAAAAACTGGAATACCTAGCTTTTTGATATTAAGAAACTCAAATTATCACAATAACTTTCCTTTTGAATTTGTCAGTTCATGGATCAGGTAACATGAGTAAACTACATACTTATGAAGAGGACTAAGACAGAGTTGATATAAAATCCTGGCTTTATACTCACTAATTTCATATTGTTTCAAAGGACTAGGAGAAGGGACACATCTTTTATAGAAAATTCAAAGCCATCCATTAGACACCTGTCCTTTAAGATAACCTTTAAATCATGTCCAAAATACAGGCTACATTTTATGACTGATTTCCCAGCAAATTAATGGAGTGTGGAAAGGTGAGATAATAGCCATCCAGTGGAGACCTGTGACAAACCTGGTAGTGTCATACCCGGATGAACACTACTAGTGTTACCATGTCAATAAATACACGTCTCAGAGGGTGTGATGAGAATCTTCTGATTCTGATATATTTGTTATAATAACAATGAAAAAGAACCTACTAAAGAGACCAAAATTAATAATTTACAAAATATGCGAGAATTTACTGCTACTCAAGACAGAAAAAAAAAATCTTTTAAAATAAAGAATGTGTGAGAAACTGGCTCAACTCACACAGACCCTGAAGCCCAAAATGGTTAGGGGCATAGGGGATCCCAAATGGTTTGTGCAATGGGAACATTCTAATGTGGCAATGCTAATAAAGCCTGAAAATGATAACATTCACTTGTTTGTTCTGACAGATGCAACAAGGCAATGTACGACGTCAATATTAGAGGACACTATGAAAGTTTTAAAGGGATTTTATATATAATTTTTGCAACTCTTTATTTAAATACACATTTACATACAAAATATAAGACACATGTAACAATTGATAATACCAAGAGAATGCAGCTTTCAGTTAATTAAAAGGACAATTAAGCCTGTATCATAAAAATGGATTCAAACATATGTTCATCTACATATTTTAATTAAAAGTATATAAATGAGTATTTACTATCCAGTCTTTTGATGCAAGGACAAGAGGTTCTCTTTAATTTTGTCCCTGTGTATGTTCATACACCTGCCTGAAACTTTCCATAAGAAAGAATGTTTATTTTAAAATTTCAGAAAACCAGTTACATAAAGAATAAAGAATAAAAAGAGCTCTCCTTTTAGAATCATTTTAGTAGGACAACCGTATTAATATTTATCTACATCTGCCAGTGGACATGGAGGCCCCTGCCATTTCCTTAAGTTAATAAACTTAAGATTATATAATGAAAACATGTTATAAACCATAATCTGTATGAATTTTAATCAGTGATGGAGAAAAGTGAAATCTGCAAGGAGAGGGTTGGAACTGAAAAGCCTTAGTGCGGTAATGTAGGCTCTTATTCATGTCTCTTATCCACTGAATCTCATAGCTGTATTCAGGATGAAAACAGTATGGTCAAAGCTTCGAAACTACAAAGAAGCCCCTGAGACTAGAAAAGAAAAAAAATACTCTATAAGATGGAGAAAAGAGTATAACAAAGATGACACAGATACATTGTATGCAAAAGGGTGTGGTGGAAACAGACAGACAGATGACATCTCCAAGATAGGGAACTCAACCACATGAACTGTATACAAAATCTCCACATATATGGAAAATCTCATATTGAAACAAAAATAAAACATTTAAAACATTTGTCTGCCACCATGTATCATGGAATGGCCAGTCAAAAGGTACATAGATTATTTCTTGGCTCCTTAAAAATCTAGCATTTCTATCAGAAAATCGTTCAACAACCTCAGGACATCTTGACATTGCCCTTCTCGATCATGCTCAGTGTTTTGCAGTTGGTGCATATTTTAAGGGATAGCTTCTGGGGAGAGCCCTGTGGACCAAGTCAAAAATTCAGGATCATGACTGGTTTCTTTAATATTGGGATGCTCTACAATCATTCCGTATTTCTGTCTGATTTCAGTTTTTAAAAACTAAAAATCCACTTATCAGTGAGTACATATTGACTCTAGCTACATATGTATCAAAAGATGGCCTAGTCGGCCATCACTGGAAAGAGAGGCCCATCAGACACACAAACTTTATATGCCCCAGTACAGGGGAACGCCAGGGCCAAAAAAATGAGAATGGGTGGGTAGGGAAGTGGGGGGGAGGGTATGGGGGACTTTTGGAATAGCATTGGAAATGTCATTGAGGAAAATACGTAAAAAAAAAAAAAAAAAAAGAACTCTGTGAAAAAAAAACTAAAAATCTATGCAATTCTCTATGGCCAGATGGAATGTCACATAAACTGGTCAGAACATACTTTAAAAAAAATTCCTCACCACAGTACACAAATTTTGACATTTCACACTCTACCAACAAACTTGAAGAATTTTCATGTGCCTTTCTTCATGGTCTCCACATGAGGTGATGATAAAGGGAACAAGTAATACATTCTAAAGGAAATGTGTTCTAAGAAAACCCATCAAATATTAAGAGAAGTACATTCCGATGCTTTAACCAAAACTACAAAATTGAAACCTTAGTGAATAGTAATTGGACTACAAAAGGAATGGTACTCTAAACTATTTGATATTCTCAAGAAAAAACAAACATTGCTCTCTATTGGAGTTATTCTAATAACGATTGGACACCCAATGAACATGCATGATGTAAATTTGATCTCTCAGACTTAGATAAATAAACTCCATGGGTAATATATTTATTTTCAATTGCTATACATTTCATGTCTCAGCGATAAGGAAACAGTACTTGTAAGATCAGATTTAGGGTTATATTCTAAACACCACAGTGATTTATAACTGAGCTGCCTTGTAAAGATAACAGAAACCCCTAAAGCATTGCTTAATATCTCATTCATTAGGGCTGTAAAATACGTGTATGCTTTCATAAATGTTAATGAAAGAGAATAGGTAAACAAATGTCACGGAGTATAAATTAGACGTTAGAAAGGCAATAAAATCATAAGGCTCTTCAATCTTTATCCATCAAATTAACCTTTTTCCTTTGAGCAGAATTCTTCCACAGAGTAGAACTCTTACTGCTGCAGTACAAATACTTCTAACCTTGATGGTAATATCATTGAATAATTATATTCCAGAGTAGCAGTTTGCATTGTAAACCTCAATGAACAGGACTATCATGCTACAAAGACAGGCATTAATTAAGTATAAATTACTATATTTTAAAGTCTTGACTGTGGAAGGAGAAATGCCACCTTTAAATGAACGGTTTTCTGTGGCTGATCCAGCCTCCTCCCACTTGAGAGGTGAAGGTTATAAATCACTCAGGGTGGCAGCAGCAGGGATCCTCATTAATGGCAGGTCCCATTCTCTGACAGTCACCACAAGTGCAGAGAACATGCACAAAGGGGTTCCTTTCCAGCTGAAAGGATGTAAATGCTCTGCAAGACTTTCTTAGAAATGACACAGAGTTTGTGGGTTATGCAGGTAATTGCTTCATCAACTGACAAGGTAAAGAAGGCTTCCCAGGAAACATGACAACAAGATATCAGCTGTTGTCCTAAGGGTTGGAATTGAGGGTTTTTATATCACTATTTGGGGATAGTGAAGGAATGCAAAGATGACCTCAGAATTTATTTCCCTTTGCAGGGACAGGAAAAATGGAGCTGGTAACCAAAGTATATGATTTTTGCTGAATTAACCAATGAAAAGAAAATGGTGACTTAAACAACTAGGGTTATTTATTTAGCTTCCTACTTCTTTCCTTAATTATACTCAAACACTTGATTGTGTTTATGTTTTTCTTTAATTTACATTCCTTCTTATATTGCCTCAGCATGCAATAGCTTCCACTAAAACCAGTGAGATGATTTTCAAGGAATAGTGAGGTTTGATTTTGATATTTCCATCTATTAGAATTCCAGAAAATATAAAAGTAACGTGAATTTAGAAAATTTGGATTTGAGTCTTGGATTAAACTATGTGTAAGCAAAAGTTCAGCTAGCCTCAGGGACCAGCACCTATACCTTTATATAAAACAACAACACCAGCATTACTCAATACAAAATCAGGACAGTTGTTTGTATGGTAAGAATCACTAGAAATATTATATGTATATTAGCACTGGAAGTAGTAAACTTATTAAAAGTTTAAGATGGTTTTATAAATACTATCACTGAGAAAAAAAGTGACATAAATAATTTGGAATTGATACACAAATTTTCATTTTTGTTTCTGTCACCAATGTAGTTACTGAAAAATCGATTTGTATAAGAACGTGTATCTTATTGTCTATGCTCTGTCTTCCTACATATTTTACCGTTAAAATCACAAAATATTTTCAGGTTTGATTGGACCACTGAACATTCACAGGTTGTAATTCTTAAAGAAATAGAATTTATCTCCACATGTTGTATAATATTTCACTTATTGTGCAAAAATATTAACAATTGTATTGAAAGCAGTCACTAATGACCTTATTTGCAATCTTAAGTTTTTCAGTGCATGCGCATGCACACACACACACACACACACACACACACACACACACATCTGTATATACATGTGTGTGTGGTGTGTGTATGTGTGTGTATGGTGTGTGTGTGTGTGTGTGTGTGTGTGTGTGTGTGTGTGTGTGTATGGTGTGTGTGTATGTGTGTGTGTGAGATTCTGTAAAGCTAATCATGAAGTTTATTTCAATACCTATTGATGACAGAAAAGAAATATCTAAAGATGCATTCAAAACTTGGCTTTTCTGAGCAAAGTTTATTGAGAATGAAATTTTTCTTAGTCAAAACTACAATGCAAAGTAACCTAACAGAGGAAGACAACACATTTCATACTATCAAGACAGAAGGTGATGCTCGGCTCTGCTTACACAGTGAGCACAGTACATAGACCATAAGTTAAGTTGAACAAAATTTCTGAGATTACCACTTAATAAATTCAAATATCTTTCCTTCTAGCATGGTCTTTTTATATATAAACATTATAGCAAATGCAAGCAATCTATTTATTCAGCAGGTATTTTCTTCTGTTCACCATGTGATAGATACTTGTGAAGTAATAGAAAACAATTGCTGGAGCCTATAAATTTCATATTCTAATCAAGAGAAGCAAACTCTGCAGCCATAGGGTTTCATCTATGAGAAAGCAGATAAGCCTGCCTCCTCCAAGGATAATCAAGGATGGTGTGATTAGAACAAGGAAGGTTTATCATATTGCTGCCCGGCACATGTCAGATTTCTTCTCCCTGACCTTGGTTCTGAAGCCATTGATCACTTACTCTGTCTGCTCCCAAGGTTTCAAGAGCAATATGCACACCTCTCAGCTCTGTTTTTCTTCTTGTTTGTGTCCCATGACTCTCTTCTTCTACGTTTACTTATCCTTACACTCATTCCCTGGAGTTGGAGAGGAGGCAGCAGCGAGAGGTACAGCTGTGAGCAGCAGTAGAAGGAAGACAACTGTGCGAAGGGTGGGAATTTCCTTCTTTCTACTTTGGGATAAATTGCCTTCGACTGGAAAAACTTCTGTTTTCTGAAATGGGGTTTTTCGTGCCACCATGAAGGTGATAAAAGGATCTAGCAAAAATCTATATCTCTTGCTTCATTCACTCTCAGTATCTGTCTAATGCATGCATTAGTATTATATGGTTTCCAACAACTGCTGTGACTATTTAAATGTGCAATACTAAAACCATTCTCTAATCTCTGTGAACTCTTCTCTTGCCTTTTCTTTTTCTTTTTTCAATTTTATTAGATATCTTCTTCATTTACATTTTAAATGCTATCCCGAAAGTCCCCTATACCCTCCCCCCACCCTGCTCCCCTACCCACCCTACCCTCCTTTTCTTGAAGGGATTCTGGAAATTATAGGTTCCAGGGATTCGAGCATCTGTATATTAACTTTGGGGGCATTTTGTTCTTACCAGATGGGCATTAACATTTAGAGTGACTAAGATGTAGAAAAAAAATCAAGAAAGTTATCAAAGTCCAAAAAGCTAGTAAGTGAAGTACTTAACTCGAAAACCAGTATGATTGCCTACTAAAGCATATTCTTAATTTTTAAGGAAAAAATAAAACATTTCTCATATAGCCCTGGCTGTGTTTTTTTTGGGACAATATTAATAACAGTGTTTGTTGAGATGATATTGTTATATGCATCTTAAAATACTATGTGAATTTTCATTATGGATATAATATTTAAGTGACCACAGATCCAAACATTCAAGAACCTAAGTCTCTTAACAGAAAAGATAAGGAACATCAAAATATAGTATTAAGGTCCGGGACCCGCCGAACTTAGGAAATTAGTCTGAACAGGTGAGAGGGTGCGCCAGAGAACCTGACAGCCTCTGGAACAGGCAGAAGCACAGAGGGGCTGAGGCAGCACCCTGTGTGGGCCGGGGACAGCCGGCCACCTTCCGGACCGGAGGACAGGTGCCCGCCCGGCTGGGGAGGCGACCTAAGCCACAGCAGCAGCGGTCGCCATCTTGGTCCGGGACCCGCCGAACTTAGGAAATTAGTCTGAACAGGTGAGAGGGTGCGCCAGAGAACCTGACAGCTTCTGGAACAGGCAGAAGCACAGAGGCGCTGAGGCAGCACCCTTTGTGGGCCGGGGACAGCCAGCCACCGTCCGGACCGGAGGACAGGTGCCCGTCCGGCTGGGGAGGCGGCCTAAGCCACAGCAGCAGCGGTCGCCATCTTGGTCCGAGACCCGCCGAACTTAGGAAATTAGTCTGAACAGGTGAGAGGGTGCGCCAGAGAACCTGACAGCTTCTGGAACAGGCAGAAGCACAGAGGGGCTGAGGCAGCACCCTGTGTGGGCCGGGGACAGCCGGCCACCTTCCGGACCGGAGGACAGGTGCCCGCCCGGCTGGGGAGGCGGCCTAAGCCACAGCAGCAGCGGTCGCCATCTTGGTCCCGGGACTCCAAGGAACTTAGGAATTTAGTCTGCTTAGGTGAGAGTCTGTACCACCTGGGAACTGCCAAAGCAACACAGTGTCTGAGAAAGGTCCTGTTTTGGGCCTTCTTCTTCGGCCAGGAGGAGGTCCAAATACAAGATATCTGCGCACCTTCCCTGTAAGAGAGCTTGCCAGCAGAGAGTGCTCTGAGCACTGAAACTCAGAGGAGAGAATCTGTCTCCCAGGTCTGCTGATAGACGGTAACAGAATCACCAGAAGAACAATCTCTAAACAGAGTCAACTATAACTACTAACTCCAGAGATTACCAGATGGCGAAAGGTAAACGGAGGAATCTTACTAACAGGAACCAAGACCACTCACCATCACCAGAACCCAGCACACCCACTTCGCCCAGTCCAGGGAACCCCAACACACCTGAGAACCTAGACCTAGATTTAAAAGCATATCTCATGATGATGGTAGAGGACATCAAGAAGGACTTTAATAAATCACTTAAAGAAATACAGGAGAACACTGCTAAAGAGTTACAAGTCCTTAAAGAAAAACAGGAAAACACAATCAAACAGGTAGAAGTCCTTACAGAAAAAGAGGAAAAAACATACAAACAGGTGATGGAAATGAACAAAACCATACTAGACCTAAAAAGGGAAGTAGACACAATAAAGAAAACTCAAAGCGAGGCAACACTAGAGATAGAAACCCTAGGAAAGAAATCTGGAACCATAGATTTGAGCATCAGCAACAGAATACAAGAGATGGAAGAGAGAATCTCAGGTGCAGAAGATTCCATAGAGAACATCGGCACAACAATCAAAGAAAATGGAAAATGCAAAAAGATCCTAACTCAAAATATCCAGGAAATCCAGGACACAATAAGAAGACCAAACGTACGGATAATAGGAGTGGATGAGAATGAAGATTTTCAACTCAAAGGTCCAGCAAACATCTTCAACAAAATTATTGAAGAAAACTTCCCAAATCTAAAGAATGAGATGCATATGAACATACAAGAAGCCTACAGAACTCCAAATAGACTGGACCAGAAAAGAAATTCCTCCCGACACATAATAATCAGAACATCAAATGCACTAAATAAAGATAGAATACTAAAAGCAGTAAGGGAAAAAGGTCAAGTAACATATAAAGGCAAGCCTATCAGAATTACACCAGATTTTTCACCAGAGACTATGAAAGCCAGAAGAGCCTGGACAGATGTTATACAGACACTAAGAGAACACAAACTGTAGCCCAGGCTACTATACCCAGCCAAACTCTCAATTATCATAGAGGGAGAAACCAAAGTATTCCACGACAAAACCAAATTCACGCATTATCTCTCCACGAATCCAGCCCTTCAAAGGATAATAACAGAAAAAAACCAATACAAGAACGGGAACAACGCCCTAGAAAAAACAAGAAGGTAATCCCTCAACAAACCTAAAAGAAGACAGCCACAAGAACAGAATGCCACCTTTAACAACTAAAATAACAGGAAGCAACAATTACTTTTCCTTAATATCTCTTAACATCAATGGTCTCAACTCGCCAATAAAAAGACATAGACTAACAAACTGGCTACACAAACAAGACCCAACATTTTGCTGCTTACAGGAAACTCATCTCAGAGCAAAAGATAGACACTACCTCAGAATGAAAGGCTGGAAAACAATTTTCCAAGCAAATGGTATGAAGAAACAAGCAGGAGTAGCCATCCTAATATCTGATAAGATTGACTTCCAACCCAAAGTCATCAAAAAAGACAAGGAGGGACACTTCATTCTCATCAAAGGTAAAATCCTCCAAGAGGAACTCTCAATTCTGAATATCTATGCTCCAAATACAAGAGCAGCCACATTCACTAAAGAAACTTTAGTAAAGCTCAAAGCACACATTGCGCCTCACACAATAATAGTGGGAGACTTCAACACACCACTTTCACCAATGGACAGATCATGGAAACAGAAACTAAACAGGGACACACTGAAACTAACAGAAGTGATGAAACAAATGGATCTGACAGATATCTACAGAACATTTTACCCTAAAACAAAAGGATATACCTTCTTCTCAGCACCTCATGGTACCTTCTCCAAAATTGACCACATAATAGGTCACAAATCAGGCCTCAACAGATTCAAAAATATTGAAATTGTCCCATGTATCCTATCAGATCACCATGCACTAAGGCTGATCTTCAATAACAAAATAAATAACAGAAAGTCAACATTCACATGGAAACTGAACAACACTCTTCTCAATGATACCTTGGTCAAGGAAGGAATAAAGAAAGAAATTAAAGACTTTTTAGAGTTTAATGAAAATGAAGCCACAACGTACCCAAACCTTTGGGACACAATGAAAGCATTTCTAAGAGGGAAACTCATAGCTATGAGTGCCTTCAAGAAAAAACGGGAGAGAGCACATACTAGCAGCTTGACAACACATCTAAAAGCTCTAGAAAAAAAGGAAGCAAATTCACCCAAGAGGAGTAGACGGCAGGAAATAATCAAACTCAGGGGTGAAATCAACCAAGTGGAAACAAGAAGAACTATTCAAAGAATTAACCAAACGAGGAGTTGGTTCTTTGAGAAAATCAACAAGATAGATAAACCCTTAGCTAGACTCACTAAAGGGCACAGGGACAAAATCCTAATTAACAAAATCAGAACTGAAAAGGGAGACATAACAACAGATCCTGAAGAAATCCAAAACACCATCAGATCCTTCTACAAAAGGCTATACTCAACAAAACTGGAAAACCTGGACGAAATGGACAAATTTCTGGACAGATACCAGGTACCAAAGTTGAATCAGGATCAAGTTGACCTTCTAAACAGTCCCATATCCCCTAAAGAAATAGAAGCAGTTATTAATAGTCTCCCAGCCAAAAAAAGCCCAGGACCAGACGGGTTTAGTGCAGAGTTCTATCAGACCTTCAAAGAAGATCTAACTCCAGTTCTGCACAAACTTTTTCACAAGATAGAAGTAGAAGGTATTCTACCCAACTCATTTTATGAAGCCACTATTACTCTGATACCTAAACCACAGAAAGATCCAACAAAGATAGAGAACTTCAGACCAATTTCTCTTATGAACATCGATGCAAAAATCCTTAATAAAATTCTCGCTAAGCGAATCCAAGAACACATTAAAGCAATCATCCATCCTGACCAAGTAGGTTTTATTCCAGGGATGCAGGGATGGTTTAATATACGAAAATCCATCAATGTAATCCATTATATAAACAAACTCAAAGACAAAAACCACATGATCATCTCGTTAGATGCAGAAAAAGCATTTGACAAGATCCAACACCCATTCATGATAAAAGTTCTGGAAAGATCAGGAATTCAAGGCCAATACCTAAACATGATAAAAGCAATCTACAGCAAACCAGTAGCCAACATCAAAGTAAATGGAGAGAAGCTGGAAGCAATCCCACTAAAATCAGGGACTAGACAAGGCTGCCCACTTTCTCCCTACCTTTTCAACATAGTACTTGAAGTATTAGCCAGAGCAATTCGACAACAAAAGGAGATCAAGGGGATACAAATTGGAAAGGAGGAAGTCAAAATATCACTTTTTGCAGATGATATGATAGTATATATAAGTGACCCTAAAAATTCCACCAGAGAACTCCTAAACCTGATAAACAGCTTCGGTGAAGTAGCTGGATATAAAATTAACTCAAACAAGTCAATGGCCTTTCTCTACACAAAGAATAAACAGGCTGAGAAAGAAATTAGGGAAACAACACCCTTCTCAATAGCCACAAATAATATAAAATATCTCGGCGTGACTCTAACGAAGGAAGTGAAAGATCTGTATGATAAAAACTTCAAGTCCCTGAAGAAAGAAATTAAAGAAGATCTCAGAAGATGGAAAGATCTCCCATGCTCATGGATTGGCAGGACCAACATTGTAAAAATGGCTATCTTGCCAAAAGCAATCTACAGATTCAATGCAATCCCCATTAAAATTCCAACTCAATTCTTCAACGAATTAGAAGGAGCAATTTGCAAATTCATCTGGAATAACAAAAAACCGAGGATAGCAAAAACTCTTCTCAAGGATAAAAGAACCTCTGGTGGAATCACCATGCCTGACCTAAAGCTTTACTACAGAGCAATTGTGATAAAAACTGCATGGTACTGGTATAGAGACAGACAAGTGGACCAATGGAATAGAATTGAAGACCCAGAAATGAACCCACACACCTATGGTCACTTGATCTTCGACAAGGGAGCCAAAACCATCCAGTGGAAGAAAGACAGCATTTTCAACAATTGGTGCTGGCACAACTGGTTGTTATCATGTAGAAGAATGCGAATCGATCCATACTTATCTCCTTGTACTAAGGTCAAATCTAAGTGGATCAAGGAACTTCACATAAAACCAGAGACACTGAAACTTATAGAGGAGAAAGTGGGGAAAAGCCTTGAAGATATGGGCACAGGGGAAAAATTCCTGAACAGAACAGCAATGGCTTGTGCTGTAAGATCGAGAATTGACAAATGGGACCTAATGAAACTCCAAAGTTTCTGCAAGGCAAAAGACACTGTCTATAAGACAAAAAGACCACCAACAGACTGGGAAAGGATCTTTACCTATCCTAAATCAGATAGGGGACTAATATCCAACATATATAAAGAACTCAAGAAGGTGGACCTCAGAAAATCAAATAACCCCCTTAAAAAATGGGGCTCAGAACTGAACAAAGAATTCTCACCTGAGGAATACCGAATGGCAGAGAAGCACCTGAAAAAATGTTCAACATCCTTAATCATCAGGGAAATGCAAATCAAAACAACCCTGAGATTCCACCTCACACCAGTGAGAATGGCTAAGATCAAAAATTCAGGTGACAGCAGATGCTGGCGAGGATGTGGAGAAAGAGGAACACTCCTCCATTGTTGGTGGGATTGCAGGCTTGTACAACCACTCTGGAAATCAGTCTGGCGGTTCCTCAGAAAATTGGACATAGTACTACCGGAGGATCCAGCAATACCTCTCCTGGGCATATATCCAGAAGAAGCCCCAACTGGTAAGAAGGACACATGCTCCACTATGTTCATAGCAGCCTTATTTATAATAGCCAGAAACTGGAAAGAACCCAGATGCCCCTCAACAGAGGAATGGATACAGAAAATGTGGTACATCTACACAATGGAGTACTACTCAGCTATTAAAAAGAATGAATTTATGAAATTCCTAGCCAAATGGATGGACCTGGAGAGCATCATCCTGAGTGAGGTAACACAATCACAAAGGAACTCACATTCACTGATATTCACTGATAAGTGGATACTAGCCCAAAACCTAGGATACCCACGATATAAGATACAATTTCCTAAACACATGAAACTCAAGAAAAATGAAGACTGAAGTGTGGACACTATGCCCCTCCTTAGAAGTGGGAACAAAACACCCATGGAAGGAGTTACAGAAACAAAGTTTGGAGCTGAGATGAAAGGATGGACCATGTAGAGACTGCCATATCCAGGGATCCACCCCATAATCAGCATCCAAACGCTGACACCATTGCATATACTAGCAAGATTTTATCGAAAGGACCCAGATGTAGCTGTCTCTTGTGAGACTATGCCGGGGCCTAGCAAACACAGAAGTGGATGCTCACAGTCAGCTAATGGATGGATCACAGGGCTCCCAATGGAGGAGCTAGAGAAAGTACCCAAGGAGCTAAAGGGATCTTCAACCCTATAGGTGGAACAACATTATGAACTAACCAGTACCCCTGAGCTCTTGACTCTAGCTGCATATGTATCAAAAGATGGCCTAGTCGGCCATCACTGGAAAGAGAGGCCCATTGGACACGCAGACTTTGTGTGCCCCGGTACAGGGGAACGCCAGGGCCAAAGGGGGGGAGTGGGTGGGTAGGGGAGTGGGGGTGGGTGGGTAAGGGGGACTTTTGGTATAGCATTGGAAATGTAAATGAGCTAAATACCTAATAAAAAATGGAAAAAAAAATATAGTATTAACTATGCATGTAAATATGTAACTTGTACAAATGTTTCTAGATACATAATGTTTCATGCACAGTCAAGATGGAATTCATGAAGCTTAGTTCTGCCATTGTGCTTACCATGATGAGTCATGGAAGACAGCTTCAGTTTACTGTATGGTACTAAATACAAACTAATATTCAATGATCATGTTGGCTGACCTTCCTATTGTAACATCCTTAAAAGCCACAGTCACCTCCAAATTTATTCTGATAGTGAATTATAAATGTACATATGTACACATATATGTACATATATACGAACATATATACACACACATATATATAAAACTTATGGAGCTTTCTCCATTGACACACTCCATTTACAGAATAAACTACACACACACACAAATGCACACACACGTGTGTGTGTGTATATATATATATATATATATATATATATATATATATATATATATATACAGTTTAGTCTGTATATACATACAGACTTTATATATATAAATATATATGCACACACCACATATATTTATGATATATTTGATACATATGCACATATATAGCACTGGCACATTTGAAGACAGAGCATTCTTTCATGGACTCTCTCTATTCTCCATTCCAACCCTCATGTGTGCTCTGACCTTCCCAGAAGTCACCACCTGCCAAGAGCCAATTTTTCATTTACATAAATCTCAAAAGAAACGTCTTCAATACCACCCCCCCCCCATGGCTACCATCCCCCATGGCGGCCACACATAAGACAGCTTGAGTCTGCAAGCTTGTGCCGCACAGCCACTCCTAGCTGTGTGAACCGACCTCTCCTGTTCTCTGATACTCACATATTAACAAAAAAATTAAAAGCCTCCTTGCAATGCCAGCAAAATGAAGTAGATGCTGTAATATTTTCAACCTTGATTGAAAGTCAAAGTGCCTTCGTGATTTACCATTTCTGAGCTTACCGCTACACAGGGAAGTGTTGTGGGTGTACCTAGCTCCTCCTTTTCCAGGTACAAAATGTAATAAAAAGAGCACCCAGAGCCTTTTCACCAAATCATCATCATACAAATGACCAGCCCTCAAAATGAAAGCTTAACTGAATTATGCACTGTATTCTATCAAATATTTTAGCTATTAGATGGGCAAAATAGTTTAAAATATATGTGAATCTATTATTGTTAGTTTCTGTTATTTAACATATCTTAAACTTTCTGTGTTTTTAGTCAAATGATACTATTATTTATTTTATACATATTTATATTAAAAGCATCTAAATACAGCATTTGGGGGTCATTTAACTTATGATAAACTGAAATTTGAATTATAAGTTATACATGTAAAGATACATTGTTTAGCTTTTATATCTGTAGGTGTTTAACATATGAATATATTTGAAAGTTCAGATATTATAATTTTTTATAAAATACAAAATGTAAAGTACACTGACAATTGAGTATCATAAATCAAATATGGTTCCATTTCCTAGCATTTGCTTTATTCTTACTCAGAATATTTTAATGTGGACACTCATTTTCCATCTCTGTAAATAATATGTATGTACAACCACATGCTTATACTATAAATTATTCTCTTATCTATTAATTCCTTCCTATGAATTATAATTCTATTATCTTTCCAATAATGAATGATAATAATTTTAGCATCATGTCAGACTACTTTTACTTTTGTCTCTTATGTGTTCAGAGGAAAGAAAAAGTAGTTTAGGGGTTCTAATCTATATCCCATGTGCCTGCAGGATGATCAACTATTGATCAACTATTACACATTGTCTCCATCTCTTTAATACACGTATAGGAATTTTTCCAGTATAGAAATATAGCTCTTGCTTAATGTGAGGTCCCTATCAATTTCTTTGGGTTTTTTTTTGTTTTGTTTTGTTTTGTTTTGTTGTTTTTTGTTTTTTGAGGCAGGGTTTTTCTGTATAGCCCTGGCTGTCCTGGAACTCACTTTGTAGACCAGGCTGTCCTCGAACTCAGAAATCCACCTGCCTCTGCCTCCTGAGTGCTGGGATTAAAGGTGTGTTCCACCACGCCTGGCTCCTAAATTCAATTCTTATTACCTGCCATTTTCTATAGAAAATTCTTTGGCTATAATATTACAATTTAGAAAAATATTTGAAGAGAAGTAAGCAATATTTCACTTTGCACCAATATTGCATTACAGAATTAAAACATTCCGTTTTGAAATAGTTTGTCCAAGAGTGAGCCCGAATTTGAATTCACCACTTCCTTCCCTGTATCTTCCATCTGTATATAGTCTGTGGTTACTTGGCTGTCTGAAATGCACCTGTTTTGTGTTTGTGTGTGTGTGTGTGTGTGTGTGTGTGTGTGTGTGTGATCTATTCCTGTGAATCATTGTGCTGGAGGAATGTTCCTGTCCGTGGTACTTGTATGTTACCTGTCCCTAACATATGTCTTTGGATCTGCATTTATTGAACATCAAGAAAAACATGATATGTGAAAGAAATAAACGTGGCCTTTATACAGAAATCATCAACGGAGTATTGCAAGGAAATAAGTCACTTTATTGATTCCCTTTTCACCTAGAATAGCACTCAAAACTGTAAACAAATATTATCATCTATGTGTATATATTACTTCCATTGATTACACACTATTTTCTTTGTTTTGGATTGCTTTCAACCTTTTGGCAAATGATTACCAACCACAATGCACACACACATTGTTCTGGTTCAGAGGCATGGAAGAACACATTAAATTCGTGCACTTACATTATAAAAGCCCATTGCATGGGATATCCAAAGTATAGTAAGGCTGGTTACATTGTCTTCTGAAAAGCAAGTTAAAAATTAAAAACAGTGAGCCTGTAGAAGGATAGCAGGCTAAGAACATCCCTTTAAAAAAAAAACAAATTATTAATTATTTTATGTTAAGTACATAATCTTAAGTGATCTCAAGGCATGTTTTTAAGTTGGCTGCAAGCTCTGGCACAAGTTCCGTCTCTTTGAAATGTTTTCAGAAAATGTCTGTAAAAGCAAAGAAAACCCTTTCTAAAAAATGACCCAGAGAATACTTCTTATTGATCACAACATGGCCGCACATTAACTTTCCAGCAATGTCTCTGACCAAATGACCTTTTGTGAAGTAGGGCAGGAGGGCAGGGGGACAATCGGTAACACTTGTCAGAGGTCAAAATAGGTAGCCTTATAAGCAAAGCCACAACTAGGAGCTGAGAAATGACCAAGCTATTGCTCAAGTTGGGGTCAGATGGATGGTGTCCCTGCTTGGTGGAGATCCCAGATGACACCTCTAGGAAATGCTATGACTATGTGAAGTCCACTGTAGCAACTGCTTCTGGCAAGACAAGGACCAGTCTTGTGGAGGCATTAGTCTAGAAAGGTAACCCCTCTCTTCTGCCACATACTCTTGGGACCACAGAATATTACTTTTCCTCAACCATCCCCACATCTAAACCATCTCTCACTGGGGTCCCCAGGGTGCAGGATTTTGCACCTGGAAGCTGTGCTCTGGTGAATCCTGCAACTGTCCCAATGCTGGCCTCGGAACGAGGTTGCAATGGTGTGGCTGGAGGTGGGGAGCCTTTGCAACTCAGGTCCTGTGATTAAGGGGCGTGGCAGGACACGGGTAGAGCACCTCCAGGACCACACTCTCATTGAGGGCATCACAGTCCATTCCTACATAGCACTCATCAAGAGAGAACCAAAGTTCCTCTTTGGAAAGAGCTATTTTCTACATGGCTATAGGATTCAGTAGATATCTGGGGAGCAGACAGTGGCCCCGTAATTTGGCTGATGCAAAGAGGAACTTTCTCATTTGGGACCTGAGCTAAACTCCAGTCCCTTGATGGCTGAAACCCAGAGTTCCTCTTAGATCCAGAGTTCCTCTTAGATGCTGCTGTAGGGAACTCTCCCTTCACTCAGGCACTTTCATTGTGGGATCTCTGCTCCCATCCTGAAGATAAAGATTTGACTTTTCAGTATTATTCCTGAACACCCTATGGGTTCAGGCCCAGGTGAGTGCTCCCCATCCAAAGCCATCGGTGGAACATCTGTGGGATCCTTTGCCAAAGTCCCAAGGCAAAATCCAAGGTCCAAAGCCATTTCCAGCAACTTCCCAGTTCCCTTTCCCATAGGAACTTTGTTTTTAAACCTGGCTCCCAACATACTTCCAAAGGCCGTGTTCCATCTTTCCTGGATCACTACAGTAAAGTACTACAGTTGTACAGTTCCCAATCTGGCCTTGGCTTGCTCGGATAAAACTTTGTTATGTATTTTGTAAGGCATAGATTCTAATTGTCATGTCCTACGCAAAGGAAAAAATTAATGAAATTATAAATTTTATTGTTTTAACATGTATGCATGTTTAGTAATGTTTATATTTTGAAATAAAACTTATGATTCATTAAAAATATGACCCAAAAACATTCCAGTGAGTAAAAATATAGAAGGCTAGGTCAACAGGAAGAAAGTATTTGGGGTATGCTGTGACATGGGCAAGGATTTAAAACAGAGTGTTTTATTATTTGTTTGTTTGTTTGTTTATAGAAAGTGGTTGGAACTTATGAAATTAAGACTGTCCAGCTTTTAACAATTAATTGGATCTGGTATTCTAAGCAATAAAAGTCAGTGACAAAAAGTTCTATAAAATTACTATACAATCAAGTAGAAAATGATTTGTTACATACATTATTCAAGTACTTTCTCCCCACCTTTGAACTCATATAGTTAAGGAAACACGGTGAGACACTGCATTCTTATCTGAGTGAGAATGAAAACTTTATCGCATCAGAATCCCTGTCCATGGAAACAATTTCCTTCTTTAGGGAGCATATGTTATTTAAAAGAGAAATATTATCTTACCATATACTTGCAGCAAAAGATAGATCATTGTCAGTGCTCTAAGAGAAAAACAAAAGTAATGTAATTCAATATTTAGAAGGAAGAGGCCACTCTGGACTAGACAGTAGCAAAAGGTTATCATGGCAGAACTGATTACACTGAGCAGTTAATTATCGCAATAACTAGGTGGCTATTTCAGGATGAGGTGAGAGACACTTAGATCCCCATACAAGAGGCACAGCTTCTCTCTATGAGGACTTCTTGGACTGTGAGGTATATAAAGGTCAGAGAAGTGATGTTTTAGATGACATTGTGGATACACTTAGTTTTTGCTGCCGTAATTCTTTTCTTTATTTTCTAAGAAAAAACCAGATAGATTTGTTCAAATGATTAATGGTCTGCATAGTAGAAATAATTAACTCGCTTGTGCTGTATAAATGATTTGGGACAGGGCAAAATTTTAAGTTAAAGTCTGTTAAATGAGGCCATGCCATGACTTTCTTACCAAAAAAGCATAAATAGAAACATTTCTCAGTGGGAGGGTAGACCAGGGAGAAATGAAAGGCAAGTGTAATTGGGGTACATTGTATAAAAATTCACAATAATTAATAAAAATATTATTTTTGAAAAAAGATTTTAGGGTATGGAAGCTAAAATGATATGACAGCTAATCAAGAAGATGTCAAAAAGAGAATACAAGAGAGAATTTTGAAAGCAGAGATCAGGAAAGAGGTTAGTAGGAAAAGCCACAGAGCCCTGAGAAATCTGCCTTTGGGAAACTGAAAGGAAGCTACAAAAAAAAGGGAAAAAAACAAGATAAAAGTCAGACACAGGACCAGCACAGGATAGGGACTACAGAATGGGGTACGTCTGGGAAGCTCAGGAATGGAGCATTACACTTCATTTTGACAACACATAATTTATTTTGAACTGCACAACATCTTTGATTATCACATGTGTCACAAACATTTTGGAACAGGAAGAGAGAGAGAGAGAGAGAGAGAGAGAGAGAGAGAGAGAGAGAGAGAGAGAGAGTGCTTGTGATGTCTGTGAGCTCAAGTTCTATCATACCCAGAACTGTGTCTGCTTGACTAGTCACATGCCTTCTTACACAAGCCTGCTGATTGCTAGCACTGACCTAGTAAAGGACTTGGTGCTTCAGTCTCGACTTCATGCCCTGTGTGAAGCTGCCTCTTGTGTCTTGGATGGTGCATCTCCATCACTACATTCACTTCATCGTTATTGCACCCAGATCAATCTTATAACTTCTTTTCTCTACCTTCAAGACCCACATGAAATGAAACACAGAGTCAGACAAAGTGGCCAAAAATTTTGAAATTCCATTACTTTTGAACATCTGTCATGACATTTATATATTTTATGTATCTGTGAATTGTAAATTTGGATCCCAAATGTTCCTGATCATTATCTTAAAGATTTACTAACCAGTGTAGATAATTCAAAATGCTGCCTTTTGTAGCTATCTATCAAGAGATATTTCAGCAGTAGGAAAAGACTCCAATGACCTAATGGGAAATGAAGTGACCTCACCTATCACATACACGTACGTAGGTCTCACTCTGGTCACTCGATTGCTTCTATAGCTATCAGTCTTACTTGAAACACCAACTATTCCTCTGCAGAGAAATCAAGTGCCTCAATATTGGGGACATATGACAGATTCGCTTGCTAGCTGGTAACTAAACAATGGGAATACCCAGTGATTATTAACATAGTGCCAGACTGGCATTAATTCACAATTCTAGGTAATAAGATTAACTAGTTCCATTAGCTGCTTTATACTTACTACATATTATACTTTAATGTTAGGTGTGTCTTCACCTTGATGTATGTTTTTTAAATTTGTCCTTTTAAAAGAATCTGTGCACATACTATAGGTCATGAACTTTGAAAATAGTTCTTCCATAGACATAGACGTTTAATCACAGCCACCTGCCCTCAGCTCTATTTGACTATCCTACCATAAGGTTGCTTTCATAGTCTCTTACATGTACACTTGAAACCATAGAGAACGATATTGCACTCCAGATTGAGTACAGGCAGTACTCTGTAGATGAGTTGTGAACCTATTTACTTTTGCTGCTGTTTGTAATTGAAAGGTCAACACTACTAGAATGCATGTTTTGTTTCCTGTTTTATACAAAAATGATATTCTATGGGCACAATAGAAAATGTATTTTACATTAAAATGTGCTATGAATATTTGGAAACATGAAAGGGCACTGAAATACAAGGTTGGAGGAATAATCCCTTTTGAGTTAAACTCATGAATAAGAATTAATTTCGTGTTTAACATGGTTTCACTCACTCTGTATTGCATCGTGAAGTATGCCACATGGCTGACTGCACTTGGTTTTCATTATTCCACTTTATATTCTGGATTGTAGGTCTTCTATTTACATTTTAAGATTAGGGTTTTCCCACACTTGAAGAGATGGATGGAAAATCTGAGACATACATTAGAAAGGGATTGCCCAAAATTTGAGTGCACTGTCTTCCATTAAAATGAAAAAGTATATTCATGTTTTCAAAGGAATAAATATGTATCTGTGCTCAGGTATATCAATAAGTATGTTATTTATGCTCAATAAACAATGTGATCCCTTTGGTGGCTAAAACAAGGTCTTTCAGAGAATTTTTAAAGAAACTTGAGCAACTGATTACTCCTTTATTTTATTATTTATGTGTGTAACGTTTGCCTCTAAGCAATCCTCACATGCATGTTTGGTTCCCATGGAAGACAAAAGAGGGCTATAGTTACAGACAATACTGAGCTGGGAATTGAACCACTAACCTCTGACAGAGCAACCAGCTGTTAACTGTTGAATCAACTCTGTAGTCTATTGAAATTTTTAGGCACAAATTTAGATATTATTAATTAAGGTTCGTAAATTATGTGCCTCACTTTAACTAAAATTTTAATAATCATTTTACAATAAAATATTACAATATATTCTTCCAAATTTCAGTTAAACTTAAAATTTGATTCAACCTATTATAAGTATGTAAAGATTCCACAACTGTCTTAGTCAGGGTTTCTATTCCTGCAAAAACATCATGACCAAGAAGCAATTGGGGAGGAAATGGTTTATTCAGCTTACACTTCCATACTGCTGTTCATCACCAAAGGAAGTCAGAACTAGAACTCAAGAAGGTAAGGAAACAGGAGCTGATGCAGAGGCCATGGAGGGATGTTCTTTACTGGCTGGCTTCCCCTGGCTTGCTCAGTCTGCTCTCTTATAGAACCAAGGCTACCAGCCCAGAGATGGTTTCACCCACAAGGGGCCTTTCCCCCTTGATCACTAATTGAGAAAATGCCTTACAGCTGGATCATGGAGTCATTTCCCTAACTGAAGCTCCTTTCTCTGTGATAACTCCAGCCTGTGTCAAGTTGACACAAAACTAGCCAGTCCAACAACAAAACAGGTAAACTCAACAGAAGATTATTGCCCATGTCTGCAAAAATTATAACAGCAAAACAGATTCCCTCATTAACTGCAGAAAACGTCTATGCTGTTCTCCACATGGCAAATCATGAAGTCCTTTCATCTAGCTCCTCTCTTTACCAATGTCAATCACGTTCCTGCTATACCAATTGAAAGATTTTTCACATATATTTTCCTCAGCTTCTAAAATTACTAAAATTCTTAATCATTTTAAAATAAAGTAACAAGTTCTGTTTGCAAACAAAGGAATAGACAGTATACTTCAGGGCCTCATTTGATTAGAATACAGCATTAGATAGATGATTAAATATATTTACCTTTTTTGTGCCATCTGCTGAGTAACATTGTGTGGAAGGCCTGAAAAATTGATGTTTTTGTTGACAAGAGAATGCTCTTCAATGCCCCTGTCTTAGTTAGGGTTTTACTGCTGTGAACAGACACCATGACCAAGGCAAGTCTTATAAAACACAACATTTAATTGGGGCTGGCTTACAGGTTCAGAGGTTCAGTCCATTATCATCAAGGTGGGAGCATGGCAGTATCCAGGCAGGCATGGTGCAGGAGGAGCTGAGAGTTCTATGTCTTCATCCAAAGACTGCTAGTGGAAGACTGACTTCCAGGCAACTAGGGTGAGGATCTTATACCCACACCCACAGTGACACACCCATTCCAACAAGGTCACACCTATTCCAACAAGGCCACACCTATTCCAACAAGGCCACACCTTCAGATGGTGCCACTCCCTGGTCCAAGGATATACAAACCATCACAGCGCCCTTAAATATGATTCTATGAAAGTGATTAATGTAGAAATAAACTACCAAAATATGTCATCATGTTATTGATACTCTGAAACCACTTTCTATATCATTACAGAATATGTAATGATAGAATTTATGATTGATCACGTTTCTCTACTTTTTTATTTTTAAAAAATATTTTTGAAGGTTAATTATAATGATATTTTCAATTTTTCTGTTTTTGTGAAATATTTTTTAATCATATAGTCATCTAGGACCAAATATTTATTTATATTTATATATTCATAAAATGGACACATCCACACCTACTTAATACTCCTAGAATTTTGCCACTGTGTAAATTTGTGAGTGGGACTTACTTTCCCCAAGTCTTACAATTAGCAATTGTCCTTTTGGTACATACAACATTTGGAGGGAGGGAAGGCCAAGATTTGTTTAAAGTGAAAACATGCTCAGTATTCTCCTGTGTTTACCTTGTTTAGGGCTTATAATTTTCCTTTGTGTGTATATATATATATATATATATATATGTATATATATATATGTATATATATATATATACAGATAGATAGATAGATAGATAGATAGATAGATAGATAGATAGATAGATAGATAGATAGATAGATAGACAGTTCACGATTAGATAATATAAGGCATCGCATAAATCTTTCAAATTCAAGGCTTGAAAAGTGTGGGGAAACCACCTTTAAAAAAGAAAGACGAATGTTTTAACAAGTTAACAAGAGACTAGCAGAGGACTTATTACTGCCTGTAACTTTAGTTGTAGGTAATCCAACATTCTTAGGTAATCCAACATTCTTTTTTTTTTTTTAAATTTTGTCGGCACCTGCCCTCTTGCCTGCACATACACACACACACACACACACACACACACACAGACACAGACACACACAAACACACAAACACACACACACATACACACACACACACACACACACACAGAAATCAATAAAAATAAATCTTTAAAAATGACATAAAATTACTAAGCCATTTTAGTGACGAGACTAAAAGGGTTGCACACACTGTAACTGTAAATTCTATATTATCACTATAGTATTCTATACTATTGAAATAACAGGTAGAATCCTAAAAGATCTTATCATCACTAATGAACATGCCCTGCAGTTATTGGAATACTTGTAAGTACTGAGAAATGCCCTGCTGCTTATGGAACAGAACTACTAAACTTAGTTCACAGTAAGCCAGTAAAGTGTGTTGGTGGCCTTTCACATTAGTGACACAGGGAGCCTCATTTGATGTTGCATACCTGCTTATTCAGTTAATTTGTTATTAGTTATATATATTGATTATGTTAATATCCTGAGCCCCAAAAGATTTCCAGAAAGCAAAGTAAGTATACGTGTTTAAAGTGTGAGTCTAGAGATGTGTTTATTAACTTATTGTCAGTATATAGCGACACTATACATTGTTTGACCTCATCATTCCTTTACGATGAGTGTTGGTATCATAAGATGTATTGATAGTAGGAAAGAAGGAAAGTTAGGATATTGTTGGTATTAATAAAAATGAAAATCAAATGGCTTAAAAGAAAGTAGCAGAGAGAAAATAAAACAAAAAGTTTTAAAAAGGAATGCACAATGAATTTAAGTTAGTAGATATGGAATGCCTGTAGATTTTGCCAAAAATCTCAGTGGCAACCTTGTAAACCTGTCGCTTTTCCCTTCTCCTTCCTGGCTTAGTGACAAATTGTTCCCCCTTTGATTTGGAGCGTTTGTCTGTATTTCATTAGAAATGCAACACTTAGGTTGTGGAGTAACACTAGCCTTCTGAGCACAAGAGTAGATGCAGAAATGTTTTGGGAACCTCTAAAGTGAGCCTGGGAGCCTTGCTGTTCAGCCATAGCCTGTCATGGCAGTGCTCAGCACCACTGTTTTCTCATTACAAAGCAGAGCCTGGAATGGACATGGGGAATTATTCTTAGATGTCGAAAATGTGATCTAGAAAACACGAGACCCTTCAGGCAAGGAATGCTTGTGCTTTATGATTCCCTAGTCAGTGTTATGTCTTCAGCCTATGAAAGACAATGCAAAGGGAAGCTGTAACTTCAGCCTACTCACACTCTGGCCAGGGTCCATGCGGTACACACAGACGAGAGCCAATGTAGAGAAACCGTCCATTCACATCGCATAGATCCTTGATTCCGGTCCACCATGAGGGAGTCACAACCCATTTAGGATATCAGCACAATCAACGTCCACCTCCATCAACTGAACGCAAAGGCTGGAAAGGGAATCATTAGGGTGCAAAAAATCAATTCTGGGCATCTGTCTGCGTGCAGACCTCAGGCCAAAACAGATTGAGCAGTGAAAAGCAGACAAAAGGGAAACCCTGGATTTCATTGCACAGCTCCTATTATGTGACTAATGAACCTTTCATTTTAAATCAGTGTGTTTTACAGCTGCACCTCACCATTGTTTCTGAGACCTAAAATTATGATGTGTGGCAGAAGTTGCAGATGAGGTGAGGCGTGATGGATTGTCATTGTCAAATTATTAATAGAAAAGTTCATTTTCTATTAGGATTATAAAATATGATATTTTATTCACAGCTCCCTTTTGAACTCAGCCTCCAGCTGCCAAAATCAACTATATTATTCAATGACACACAACTTTGCCAAAAGTAGGTTATTTGACAGTCTAACTATGAAACTTTTTAACTCTCGGTTTTGTTTGTAGGAAGTATTTCACAAATATTTTTGTACATATTGTTGTGTTTCTTTTTGAGAAGGTTTCACCATGTGCCCTTGACTAGCCTAGAATTCCATGTGTAGATCATGATGGCCTCAAAATTATAGGAGATGTGCCTGCATCTTCCTTCTGAGAGCCAAGATTAAAGGCATGCCCATTAATGTCTGGCTATAAGTATTATTTTTAATGATGTCGAAATGTGATCAAACTCTTGTCGATAGGTACATAAAGAAGATTCAATTAAGAGAGCTCTGATTCTGTGGAGACTGATAAAAATTTGTTCTCTGGGTACTGTTCACTATATTATAACATATACATACTGTAAAATATATAACATTAATTAGCAACCTCTTATAAATAATATCCTGAGATTCACAAATGGGCACATTATTCTTTTAAATGACCTTATACATGAACATGGATCTTATGACTTGAACCAATTAATTCGATCAATGTTGCTAATTGTAAACTTCAGGGAAAGCAAGTGAATCCATGCATCTAAATCTACCACTATTGCTAATTGTAAGACTTGGGGAAAGCAAGTCCCGCTCACAAAGTTTACACAGTGGCAAAATATCCAGGAGTATTGAGTAGGTGTGGGTGTGTCCATTTTCTGTTTGTCTAAATGGGAAAGCTCTCATGACCATTTCCATTTGTAAAAATAAAACTTTCAAATCTATGGCAGATTCTTCTTTATGGGAGGATCTGGAGGGAAGAAAGAGGAGGGAGAAATAGTGTAACTATATTATAATCTCAAAAAATGAGAAAACGAATTTATAAACAAATAAAGCTTAAAATTTATCCCAATAAATCACAACTTCAATGATAAATTTTAAAAATTAATTTCTGTGTTTATACAACCCTTCTGACATTTTACTTTCCAATCCAAATTCGAAACTAAGGCAAACTTTCTTTTTTTTTTTTTTTTTTCTTTCAGCAAAATCTTTTTTTTTTCTTTTTTTTTTTTTTCCATTTTTTATTAGGTATTTAACTCATTTACATTTCCAATGCTATACCAAAAGTCCCCCATATCCACCCACCCCCACTCCCCTGCCCACCCACTCCCCCTTTTTGGCCCTGGTATTCCCCTGTACTGGGGCATATAAAGTTTGCAAGTCCAATGGGCCTCTCTTTCCAGTGATGGCCGACTAGGCCATCTTTTGATATATATGCAGCTAGAGTCAAGAGCTCCGGGGTACTGGTTAGCTCATAATGTTGTTCCACCTATAGGGTTGCAGATCCCTTTAGCTCCTTGGCTACTTTCTCTAGCTCCTCCATTGGGAGCCCTATGATCCATCCATTAGCTGACTGTGAGCATCCACTTCTGTGTTTGCTGGGCCCCGGCATAGTCTCACAAGAGACAGCTACATCTGCGTCCTTTCAATAAAATCTTGCTAGTGTATGCAATGGTGTCAGCGTTTGGATGCTGATTATGGGGTGGATCCCTGGCTATGGCAGTCTCTACATGGTCCATCCTTTCATCTCAGCTCCAAACTCCGTCTCTGTAACTCCTTCCATGGGTGTTTTGTTCCCAAATCTAAGGAGGGGCATAGTGTCCACACTTCAGTCTTCATTCTCCTTGAGTTTCATGTGTTTAGCAAATTATATCTTATATCTTGGGTATCCTAGGTTTGGGGCTAATATCCACTTATCAGTGAATACATATTGTGTGAGTTTCTTTGTGAATGTGTTACCTCACTCAGGATGATGCCCTCCAGGTCCATCCATTTGGCTAGGAATTTCATAAATTCATTCTTTTTAATAGCTGAGTAGTACTCCATTGTGTAGATGTACCACATTTTCTGTATCCATTCCTCTGTTGAGGGGCATCTAGGTTCTTTCCAGCTTCTGGCTATTATAAATAAGGCTGCTATGAACATAGTGGAGCATGTGTCCTTCTTACCTGTTGGGGCATCTTCTGGATATATGCCCAGGAGAGGTATTGCTGGATCCTCCGGTAGTACTATGTCCAGTTTTCTGAGGAACCGCCAGACTGATTTCCAGAGTGGTTGTACAAGCCTGCAATCCCACCAACAATGGAGGAGTGTTCCTCTTTCTCCACATCCTCGCCAGCATCTGCTGTCACCTGAATTTTTGATCTTAGCCATTCTGACTGGTGTGAGGTAGAATCTCAGGGTTGTTTTGATTTGCATTTCCCTGATGATTAAGGATGTTGAACATTTTTTCAAGTGCTTCTCTGCCATTCGGTATTCCTCAGGTGAGAATTCTTTGTTCAGTTCTGAGCCCCATTTTTTAATGGGGTTATTTGATTTTCTGAAGTCCACCTTCTTGAGTTCTTTATATATGTTGGATATTAGTCCCCTATCTGATTTAGGATAGGTAAAGATCCTTTCCCAATCTGTTGGTGGTCTTTTTGTCTTATTGACGGTGTCTTTTGCCTTGCAGAAACTTTGGAGTTTCATTAGGTCCCATTTGTCGATTCTCGATCTTACAGCACAAGCCATTGCTGTTCTGTTCAGGAATTTTTCCCCTGTGCCCATATCTTCAAGGCTTTTCCCCACTTTCTCCTCTATAAGTTTCAGTGTCTCTGGTTTTATGTGAAGTTCCTTGATCCACTTAGATTTGACCTTAGTACAAGGAGATAAGTATGGATCGATTCGCATTCTTCTACACGATAACAACCAGTTGTGCCAGCACCAATTGTTGAAAATGCTGTCTTTCTTCCACTGGATGGTTTTAGCTCCCTTGTCGAAGATCAAGTGACCATAGGTGTGTGGGTTCATTTCTGGATCTTCAATTCTATTCCATTGGCCTACTTGTCTGTCTCTATACCAGTACCATGCAGTTTTTATCACAATTGCTCTGTAGTAAAGCTTTAGGTCTGGCATGGTGATTCCGCCAGAAGTTCTTTTATCCTTGAGAAGACTTTTTGCTATCCTAGGTTTTTTGTTATTCCAGACAAATTTGCAAATTGCTCCTTCCAATTCGTTGAAGAATTGAGTTGGAATTTTGATGGGGATTGCATTGAATCTGTAGATTGCTTTTGGCAAGATAGCCATTTTTACAATGTTGATCCTGCCAATCCATGAGCATGGGAGATCTTTCCATCTTCTGAGATCTTCTTTAATTTCTTTCTTCAGAGATTTGAAGATTTTATCATACAGATCTTTCACCTCCTTAGTTAGAGTCACGCCAAGATATTTTATATTATTTGTGACTATTGAGAAGGGTGTTGTTTCCCTAATTTCTTTCTCAGCCTGTTTATTCTTTGTATAGAGAAAGGCCATTGACTTGTTTGAGTTTATTTTATATCCAGCTACTTCACCGAAGCTGTTTATCAGGTTTAGGAGTTCTCTGGTAGAATTTTTAGGGTCACTTATATATACTATCATATCATCTGCAAAAAGTGATATTTTGACTTCCTCTTTTCCAATTTGTATCCCCTTGATCTCCTTTTGTTGTCCAATTGCTCTGGCTAATACTTCAAGTACTATGTTGAAAAGGTAGGGAGAAAGTGGGCAGCCTTGTCTAGTCCCTGATTTTAGTGGGATTGCTTCCAGCTTCTCTCCATTTACTTTGATGTTGGCTACTGGTTTGTCGTAGATTGCTTTTATCATGTTTAGGTATGGGCCTTGAATTCCTGATCTTTCCAAAACTTTTATCATGAATGGGTGTTGGATCTTGTGAAATGCTTTTTCTGCATCTAACGAGATGATCATGTGGTTTTTGTCTTTGAGTTTGTTTATATAATGGATTACATTGATGGATTTTCGTATATTAAACCATCCCTGCATCCCTGGAATAAAACCTACTTGGTCAGGATGGATGATTGCTTTAATGTGTTCTTGGATTCGGTTAGCGAGAATTTTATTGAGGATTTTTGCATCGATATTCATAAGAGAAATTGGTCTGAAGTTCTCTATCTTTGTTGGATCTTTCTGTGGTTTAGGTATCAGAGTAATAGTGGCTTCATAAAATGAGTTGGGTAGAGTACCTTCTACTTCTATTTTGTGAAATAGTTTGTGCAGAATTGGAATTAGATCTTCTTTGAAGGTCTGATAGAACTCTGCACTAAACCCATCTGGTCCTGGGCTTTTTTTGGTTGGGAGACTATTAATAACTGCTTCTATTTCTTTAGGTGATATGGGACTGTTTAGATGGTCAACTTGATCCTGATTCAACTTTGGTACCTGGTATCTGTCCAGAAATTTGTCCATTTCGTCCAGGTTTTCCAGTTTTGTTGAGTATAGCCTTTTGTAGAAGGATCTGATGGTGTTTTGGATTTCTTCAGGATCTGTTGTTATGTCTCCCTTTTCATTTCTGATTTTGTTAATTAGGATTTTGTCCCTGTGCCCTTTAGTGAGTCTAGCTAAGGGTTTATCTATCTTGTTGATTTTCTCAAAGAACCAACTCCTCGTTTGGTTAATTCTTTGAATAGTTCTTCTTGTTTCCACTTGGTTGATTTCACCCCTGAGTTTGATTATTTCCTGCCGTCTACTCCTCTTGGGTGAATTTGCTTCCTTTTTTTCTAGGGCTTTTAGATGTGTTGTCAAGCTGCTAGTATGTGCTGTCTCCCGTTTCTTCTTGGAGGCACTCAGCGCTATGAGTTTCCCTCTTAGAAATGCTTTCATTGTGTCCCATAGGTTTGGGTACGTTGTGGCTTCATTTTCATTAAACTCTAAAAAGTCTTTAATTTCTTTCTTTATTCCTTCCTTGACCAAGGTATCATTGAGAAGAGTGTTATTCAGTTTCCACGTGAATGTTGGCTTTCCATTATTTATGTTGTTATTGAAGATCAGTCTTAGGCCATGGTGGTCTGATAGGATACATGGGACAATTTCAATATTTTTGTATCTATTGAGGCCTGTTTTGTGACCAATTATATGGTCAATTTTGGAGAAGGTCCCGTGAGGTGCTGAGAAGAAGGTATATCCTTTTGTTTTAGGATAAAATGTTCTGTAGATATCTGTCAGGTCCATTTGTTTCATAACTTCTGTTAGTTTCACTGTGTCCCTGTTTAGTTTCTGTTTCCACGATCTGTCCTTTGAAGAAAGTGGTGTGTTGAAGTCTCCCACTATTATTGTGTGAGGTGCAATGTATGCTTTGAGCTTTACTAAAGTGTCTCTAATGAATGTGGCTGCCCTTGCATTTGGTGCGTAGATATTCAGAATTGAGAGTTCCTCTTGGAGGATTTTACCTTTGATGAGTATGAAGTGTCCCTCCTTGTCTTTTTTGATAACTTTGGGTTGGAAGTCGATTTTATCCGATATTAAAATGGCTACTCCAGCTTGTTTCTTCAGTCCATTTGCTTGGAAAATTGTTTTCCAGCCTTTCACTCTGAGGTAGTGTCTGTCTTTTTCCCTGAGATGGGTTTCCTGTAAGCAGCAGAATGTTGGGTCCTGTTTGTGTAGCCAGTCTGTTAGTCTATGTCTTTTTATTGGGGAATTGAGTCCATTGATATTAAGAGATATTAAGGAAAAGTAATTGTTGCTCCCTTTTATTTTTGTTGTTAGAGTTGGCATTCTGTTCTTGTGGCTGTCTTCTTTTTGGTTTGTTGAATGATTACTTTCTTGGTTGTTCTAGGGCGTGATTTCCGTCCTTGTATTGCTTCTTTTCTGTTATTATCCTTTGAAGGGCTGGATTCGTGGAAAGATATTGTGTGAACTTGGTTTTGTCGTGGAATACTTTGGTTTCTCCATCTATGGTAATTGAGAGTTTGGCCGGGTATAGTAGCCTGGGCTGGCATTTGTGTTCTCTTAGTGTCTGTATAACATCTGTCCAGGCTCTTCTGGCTTTCATAGTCTCTGGTGAAAAGTCTGGTGTAATTCTGATAGGCCTTCCTTTATATGTTACTTGACCTTTCTCCCTTACTGCTTTTAATATTCTATCTTTATTTAGTGCATTTGTTGTTCTGATTATTATGTGTCGGGAGGAATTTCTTTTCTGGTCCAGTCTATTTGGAGTTCTGTATGCTTCTTGTATGATCATGGGCATCTCTTTTTTTATGTTTGGGAAGTTTTCTTCTATTATTTTGTTGAAGATATTATCTGGCCCTTTAAGTTGAAAATCTTCATTCTCATCAATTCCTATTATCCGTAGGTTTGGTCTTCTCATTGTGTCCTGGATTACCTGGATGTTTTGAGTTAGGATCCTTTTGCATTTTGTATTTTCTTTGACTGTTGTGTCGATGTTCTCTATGGAATCTTCTGCACCTGAGATTCTCTCTTCCATTTCTTGTATTCTGTTGCTGATGCTCGCATCTATGGTTCCAGATCTCTTTCCTAGGGTTTCTATCTCCAGCGTTGCCTCGCTTTGGGTTTTCTTTATTGTGTCTACTTCCCCTTTTAGTTCTAGTATGGTTTTGTTCATTTCCATCACCTGTTTGGCTGTGTTTTCCTGCTTTTCTTTAAGAGCCTGTAACTCTTTAGCAGTGCTCTCCTGTAAATCTTTAAGTGACTTATGAAAGTCCTTCTTGATGTCCTCTATCATCATCATGAGAAATGTTTTTAAATCTGGGTCTAGATTTTCGGTTGTGTTGGGGTGCCCAGGACTAGGTGGGGTGGGAGTGCTGCGTTCTGATGATGGTGAGTGGTCTTGATTTCTGTTAGTAGGATTCTTACGTTTGCCTTTCGCCATCTGGTAATCTCTGAAGCTAGCTGTTTTAGTTGTCACTGTTAAGAGCTTGTTCTTCAGGTGACTCTGTTAGCCTCTATGAGCAGACCTGGAGGGTAGCACTCTCCTTAGTTTCAGTGGGCAGAGTATTCTCTGCAGGCAAGCTCTCTTCTTGCAAGGCAGGTACCCAGATATCTGGTGTTCGAACCAGACTCCTGGCAGAAGTTGTGTTCCACTCACTAGAGGTCTTAGGATCACGTGTGGAATCCTGTGTGGGCCCTTGCGGGTGTCAGGCGACTCAGCTGGCAAGGTAGCCGGGGCTCGAGTGGAGTGGAAGGGGTTTGTGCCCCAGATCAAGCCCGGGTAGCCTGCTTCCCTATGTACCGCAGTCTCAAGTTCCACGCGATTGGATTGGGGTAGGCGCTGTGTTCCACTCACCAGAGGTCTTAGGGTCCCGTGGGGAGTCCCGTGTGGGCCCTTGCGGGTGTTGGGCAAGACTCTGCTGTCAAGGTAGCCCGGGGCTCGAGTCTCGAGTCGAGCGGAAGGGACTTGTGCCCCAGATCAGGCCCGGGTAGCCTGCTTCCCTATGTACCGCAGTCTCAAGTTCCGCGTGATTGGATTGGGGCAGGCACTGTGATCCACTCACCAGAGGTCTTAGGGTCCCGTGGGGAGTCCCGTGTGGACCCTTGCGGGTGTTGGGCAAGACTCTGCTGGCAAGGTAGCCCGGGGCTCGAGTCTCGAGTCGAGCGGAAGGGACTTGTGCCCCAGATCAGGCCCGGGTAGCCTGCTTCCCTATGTACCGCAGTCTCGAGTTCCGCGCGATTGGATTGGGGCAGGCACTGTGATCCACTTACCAGAGGTCTTAGGGTCCCGTGGGGAGTCCTGTGTGGACCCTTGCGGGTGTTGGGCAAGACTCTGCTGGCAAGGTAGCCCGGGGCTCGAGTCACGAGTCGAGCGGAAGGGACTTGTGCCCCGCAAACTTTCTTAATACAGTGAATGACTAGAGCATTTCATATGAGATTTTTCCATTCAGAACAAAACAAGTTAAGCTGCCATTTAAAATTTAAAGAGTTAAAACACTTCAGAAAAAAAAAAAGGATTTCTGAAGATATTGTGCAGGTCTCCTCAAGGCTTGAAGATACTTATTCTTATGTCTGATTTATAGCAGATAGACCTCAAGTTTAAGAACAAAATGTTAAATTTCCAATATATTTCTTCTTTACATGCTTAGTTCAGCAAAATCTTAGCTATATTTAGAAATTAAAGACTAGGATTTTTTTTCACTCTATTGGTTATTTTATTTGTTTACATTTCAAATGTTATCTCCCTTCCATGTTTCCCCTCCACAAGCCCCCTATCCCTTCCTCCCTCCGGATCCCACTCCTGCCTCAGCAGCCTAGCGTTGCCCTATCCTGGGTAATCAAGTCTCCGCTAGTTTTACCTAGTCTGTTCAAACTTCAGTATTTAGCAGATGACATGATGCAAAATCACCCCAATTTTATTACAAGAGAGAAAAAGGGATCATCCAAAACTGCACTTAAAAAGCATTCCTCTCCCTATGGGTCTCACATGGGTGTGTAAGACTAGGACTTCATGTTTCATAAAGACTGTTGAAAGGCTTAGCAGCTTGCTTTTCCTGCTGTTCCTTTGCTCTCAGTTTCTTTGCCATGCATTTTATTGGCATGGATACTAGAATATACCCATTGTACAGATAATTTCTTTCACTTATACCTTCATGTACCATGTGGCTACCTCCTATCTCTTTTGTCTAGTCTTTCTTCTACATTTTTTTTTAACAAATGGCTTGCAAGAAAGGTTCTCTTGGAGGTTAAAAGATAAATAGTGGCTAGTCCATTTCCTTAGTTTAGTTTCAGAGGAACTTCTCAAGGCCACCGTTGATGACCATCTTCACTGTCCATGTCAGGTTGGGTTTTACTGCTATATATACTTGTATACAATCACCTTCATTTTGTACACTGGTGTGGGCATTCAGGTATTTATGATATTTTTTTTATAAACAACTTTTTAAATGTAAAAAGTTTCTATTTTAAAGATCAATATCATTAAATGTTTCTAAGAAGTTAAAAACCCTTTACTTAAAGTATATGTTTATCTAACATACTACATACATTATATGTATACATATTGGTATATATCATATGTGTTTTTCTTTTGCTATTAGTTTTGCCTTGATTTTGGCTCACAATATCATTCTCTATAACTAGCTTTACATCATTTAGTCAGTATAAAGCTGTCTGCTGTTAATTCTAGAATAGATCAGAGGAAAAATTGCTTGGAAATGAGACATTCTAATATTGGTATAGCTCATGTTCTACTTGGCTGCAAAAAGACTATGCTATATTGAACTCTGTACTAGAAATTGTTATATTATGACTTCAGTGTGGTATTCAACATCCTTATAATGTCACCTCTTATAAAATGCCTCTTTTAGTCTTCTACACATTTGGACAAACAGTCTCTCTCTACACCACATATCTTATGTTTATCTTTTTACAAGCCATTTGGGCTCAATATTTGATCATATCCCAGCCTGCATATCATTGCTGCCTGCATTCTTACTTGGAGCTGCAATCTTCTTCTGTTAGAGTTTTGCTATACCTCATACTTGTTCATGATCCTAGCTTTGCTGAATTGAGAGCCCATTCACAATGCATCAGCTACAGTGCACAAAATCCTCCAGTACCTTTTCTCAGTCCTAACCAGAAGTCTCTACCGTGACCTCCAGCATCTCTATGGTCTGAACCAATTACCTTCTGTCTAATCCAACTTTGTATTCATCTTGCTTTTTTTTTCTCTAATACCATGGATCTACTTGTTATGAGTGAAGCGCAAAAGTCCTACTTACGCTTCAGAATATTGTTGTTCTGAAACAATTAAACATTGCTCTTGTCATTGTTATGTGCTCTTGTGAAATTCTCTCAATAATGTAGCACAGAGGTAGCTTCTTTGTTTTTACTAGACATCTTTGACACTTTGAGTATAACTGTAAATAAAACTAATACTAACCAACCAACCAAAAGATATTTTTAAATGACATTATGTATTTTCTTTGTCTACTTTATTTTTCTAAGTATTCATTACATACTAACCTACAATTTAATGTACTTTTAATCTAATTTTTATCATCTTCCTCCTTATAATACAAGCTAATCTTCATTTCAATGGAGTTTATAGGGCAGCTGTTATACAGTAACAGTAACTAGTCAGTTAGGGGAGTGGGGGGTGGGTATGGGGGACTTTTGTGATAGCATTGGAAATGTAAACAAGGAAAATACCTAATTAAAAAAAAAGGAAAAAAAACTTGATGAAAGAAAGAACTAGGTTATATCAAGAAGAGAGTTTACTTTGCTTCATAAGTAAATACTGTAAGGTACAGACCAGTAATCTCAGCATTCAGGGAGACTGACAGATGATGCTGATATTAGTATAACACCCACCTGGTCTACACTGTGAGTTCAAGCTAGAATAGGCCACATGGCAAGAAGTTGTTTTAAAAAAAAAAAACAAAAGCTCAAAATAATGGGAAGTAGAAATGAGAGGAGAGAGAGAGAGAGAGAGAGAGAGAGAGAGAGAGAGAGAGAGAGAAGAGACAAAGAGATCACAGAATGGAAAGAGACAGAGATAGGGAGGGAAAGAGGCAGAGGGAGGGGGATTGTCTTCATCATATTTTAAATATGATGGAAAAGTAAGAAAAAATGATGAAGACCAGAGGAATGTTGCACACAGCATATCCAGATTCCTGAGAAAACAGACATGACAGCTAGAGAGATTGTCATTATGTGTAGATTTGCAGCAAAATTTCAGCTCGACAATGAAAAGTGAGAGATTTTATCTGATGACTATTTAGTTATTGGATTACAAGATATATGCAGATGCTAAGGATAAAGGTCAAGAAGGAAAATGATTTCTGGAAAATTTTGACATTTTCTTGGCAAAGAATGGTTGTACAAGCTGAGTGGGAGGACAGAGTGGGACCTCTTGGGCAGATGTGACAGATATATTAAAGTTTGCAATCGTGTGCTGTGTCAGTAGTGCTTGTTTGAATACTCAAGGGGTTTCTCAAGCAACCTTAAGCTGATCTCCTGTAATTATGCCAGAGGGATATGATAAAAGTATACTGAAGCAAATGAATTTAGTCTTGAGGGAAAACAGTGACTGTGGTCATGGGCATGAGATTTGACTTTATTCACTAGGACATGAAGACATAACAGTTAAGGAAGATAAACAGTGTCCACTAACCTGAACCCTTGGGGTCCCCCAGACACTGAACCACCAACCAAAGAGTGAGCATGGGCTGGACTTTGGTCCCCTGGATATGTGTAGCAGATATGTAGCTTTGTCTTCATGAGGGTCCCTCAAACAGCTGTAGCAGGGGCTATTCCTAAATTTGTTGCTGGTCAGTGGATCCTGTTCTCCTAACTGGGTTGCCTCAGAGGGAGAGGATGTGCCTAGTTCTGCAGAGACTTGATGTTACAGGGTGAGGTGATACCCAGGGTGCGCCTTCCCCTTCTCAGAAGAGAAAGGGAGGAGGGATGGAGAGAAGAGTTGTTTGTGTGGGGACTGGGAGGAGGGGGGCCTGATATTAAGATGTAAAGAGAATAAATGAATGAAGAAAAGACCAAATATGCTTCTAAAGGACAATTTTTTAAAAAATTAAGGAGAAAGTAGAGCTTATACTTTCAACAAATGTCTACATAATGACTACCATGTTTACATATGTGTTTGAGATATACTGAAGAGATATGATTATACCCTCTGCTTTCAAGGCTATGATGACAGAGAAGAATAGGTATGATTAAAATCAATATATGGCCGGACTTTCTAGAGCAGAGGTTTAAGGGTAAAGATTTAGGATAGGATGGAAATGTAACTCAGGCATATCATACTCAGGCTACCATGTAGTCCTAGATCTAAGGAATAAAGTAAAGGAATAGACTTGACAGAGAGAAAAAGCACCCAATAGGACTATTACTAGTGACAACAGCCTTAGGATACCAGGTGATGCATGGGAACATCAAAGTCACTTTGATGATGGTCAAGTGTCATTGGAAAGACTTAAGTCATGCAAATTATTGATAAATGAAAAGAGTAGCATTTTAAAAAAAAAACTAACCATTAAAAGGAATTTACATTGAAATCTGAGGTTATGAATTGTTAAATTTTATCTTTATTTAGATTATCTGAACAAAATCAAGGTCAAATCCAGATGATATATCACTTTTAAGCCTGATTTAGAGCACTATAATTCACACTTAAAAACATATGTACTTACTTTTCATTCACTGGATATGTCTGTGGGCTTGTGCCTACGTGAGTTTTTGTGCACCATTTGTTTTCATTTCAAAGGAAGATTTCAGATATTCTGGATTTAGAGTTACAAGCAACTGTGTTGTGCCAGGCATGGGTACTAGGAACCAAATCAAAGTCCTCTAGAAGAGCTATAAGCACTCTTAAGAGCTGAGACATCTCTCCATCCCCTCTATAAAGGGTTTCTATTTAACAGGAGTCTCTCCATCACTCTTTAAAGGGAGATGTACTGTGGGAAGATTTCCTATCAGTTAATTCTTTGGTCAATTTCTTATCCCAGTTAAATAATTCAGTAGTTTATTACTATCTAAGGATCTATTGATTAAAGCAATTTAGCTACAGACGAATGGCTAAAGAAAACAAAGGTAGATATTTATCACACTCCTGTTTGTCAACACAAGCTTGGATATATTACCTGAGAGTCCAGTGGAATATTTTCAAAAGCTATAAATTGTGCCATGATTCAATCTGCAAATATTTTAAAGAACAGTTGGGTTTTCATTACGAAGATCATACTATTCCTAATATGAGAACAATAGCTCAAATTCTATGTGAACTGACATACACTGTGTGGGGTGTTTGTGTGTTTGTGTTTGTGTGTGTGTGTGTGTGTGTGTGTGTGTGTGTGAGAGAGAGAGAGAGAGAGAGAGAGAGAATAAGTAATTGTTTACATAGATGGCTTTTGAAGAATAAGAAGAAAAATGATTTTCCAGGGCCACTGATATGTTCTAAGCCACCAATTCTTAAAGCTCAGGGACTGGTGAGAGGAAATATAAAACAGGACATAGAGGTTTAGGGAACCTGGTTGTGTGCCAGACCACAGGCTGGGATTCACTGTTATTGTTGTTTACCCATCACAGAGTGCAAATTTTCAGTACTATCCCAATATGCACAAGATATAATTTCTTGTTTATCCATTCATGATTATCTTTTTGTACTTGGCTAGGGGGATGAGAAAAACAGGATTCTGGGGTCCTAAACAGTCAGAGGCATTAGGAGAAGAGAAAGAGTCAGAGAATTCTTACACTTTCAGGTATATGTAAACTATACATGTAAATGAAGGTGCCATCACTGCAAAAAGAGGCCCATTGGACTTGCAAACTTTATATGCCCCAGTAAAAGGGAACGGCCAGGGCCAAAAAGGGGGAGTGGGTGGGTAAGGGAGTGGGGGTGGGTGGGTATGGGGGACTTTTGGTATAGCATTGGAAATGTAAATGAGCTAAATACCTAATAAAAAATGGGAAAAAAAGCATGCGATACGATTAAAGATTATGTGAAATGAATGTTTGCTTTCTATGACACCCAGTGTTCCAGCACTCAATAAGTATTTGGTCATTCATTGGCAGGTTACCAAGTGCTGATGAGTGCTACTTGGTCTAGAATCTTAGTCATTACACCTTTGCTACCCAAGGGTACAGGATTCCTCTATGGGATTTATATTTACTCATTTATTTATTTTTATTTATTATTTTAATGAAAATGTTGCTCTTTTTTTCATATGGTTATAGGAACAAAAACTTTATATGACTATCTATCTATCTATCTATCTATCTATCTATCTATCTATCTATCATCTATCTAATCTACTTCCAAACTACTTCTGGTATCCCAGCATGTCTATGATTACTGTTGTTTTGTTCTCTGAAGTGCGTGGGAGGATGTAGTTCAGGTTTTGGTTTATTTGCTTGCTTGTTTGTTGCAGGAATTCAAAATTCTCAAACAAAAGCAACTTGGAGAAAGGATATTTGACTCACATAGTACTTCATAGCAGGGATGTCACAGCTGCTATGAGGAGCCTGAGGGAACTGGTCATATGATATCCACAATCAAAAATAAAGTGCAGTAAAGGATGCACACCCAGCACAGCCCAGATGCTGCTTAGTAATGGTGTCCCCAGTAGCCAGTTGGTCTTCCTACCTCAACATACTCAGACAGACCAAAGGCCAAGAGCATCTAGATAATCCCTCAGGGAGACTTCCTTCTCAGTTGATTTTATATGTGTACAACTGAAAATTAAAACTATATATCACAGGGAGTAGAGCACATAAGCTATAGCATACCATTGCTACCTAAGAGGCAGTACAACAGAATGGGAGGTCTGTAGAAAATGGCTATATTCTTTGATTCAAGTCATATTATATCCTCACTAAACAGCCGAAGTAATAATTGCTTTAAAAAAAATAACCTAAGTGGTACTTACTTTCAAACCTTAAAATGATATAATAATTTTAACATTTTTCTGATTAACAGAGAAGTCATGAGACAAATTAATATTTTCATACATCATTCTAACTAATTTCACCACTTGAACAATTAAATAAGCTAGTGAAATTCACTTAAAATAGAAGGCTTAAAATCAGTTTAAATCAATCATCAAGATTATTTTTCTCTATTTGTGAAATTGTTTTATTTCACCATTTTAGCAGATCAAATTGCTTTTACATTACTTTGGAGTATCCTTGTAGAGTTATCCTCTACTTGTTAGAGCATGCATGCTTCTCTCCATTCCTTTAGGAAAGGAGCCCCGGCTGACATAATAAGGTGTTTCTCTACTTCTGAAAGGAAAGAATTGGATTTTCCTAAAATGGAATTTAATTTGTATGCCTTCAGTGTGGTGATCTATTTCTTTCAAACACAGCTGTGAATTCTTGCTTTACTTTGCCTGACTAATGAGGGCATCGAACTCCTGAGCCAATGTTTATTGATTATAAAGAGATAAGTTATTCAAGCACCTTTTCTTTCAATGCAAAGCATAGAACAACTACAGAAACAACCAAACACACACTGACTAGTGTCAGGGGGGAGGGGGAGGGAGGGAGAAGGCGAGAGGGAACAGTGTACTCTGAAAATGTTAAAAGTGTACATAGGGCTTTCTGACAAATTTAATTAACTGCTATATTAAAATAGATAATTTGACAAATTTTGGACAAGCTGTAGTATTTGTTTTTGCTGTTCAGAAAATACTTCTTATGTATTTGATAAACAAGGTGTGGACTGCAGAAGAGCTTTAACCTCCTGGTTAAGAACATACTATATAATTGATAAGCAAGAAATGGAGTCAGTAGAGCTGTCTAACCTCCTATCAGAAAATTCTAAGTTGATCTTTGTCTTTCTTCACCTGGCTTCCAACTGACCTTACAGCAATGTGCTGTCCAGAAGTGTGTTGATAAGGACACCTGGCTTTGGAGAAATAGATTGAGATATTCTGTTTGGAAGAAACAAGAAAATTATGTGTTCATTCAATCATACTTTTCATATCACTGACAGGACTAATGTTGGTAAAACCTGTTCAGAAGCAATTAGAAATATAAGTCTATGGACATTTTTACATAGAAATATTAAGTCTATGTCACATTAGAATATAAAGTTGGATGAAACTTCTTTTCAGTGCAGATAGAATATTTCTACTCCTTGCGTGAAGTATGCATTTTCCTATGACTTTCATGCTAGGAAATATTGAGATATTAGAGGTTTCTTAACAACTTACAGGAATAGTTTATGTCTAAAATAATTTTCTACCCATGCCAGTCATGTATTAGCCTTTACCAGAAATTAAAATTTGATGATAGAATTAGGTAGAAAATATGTTAATAACAAATGTTACAGTAACAGATAAGGCTATCTAAATAAAGTCAGAGTCAAAAATTGAGAGAGAAATTGAGATTCTGATTGGTCTGTGTCTCATTAAATTCATCCAGGTCCTGGATAACTAAGACATTTCTAATATCTTGAATTATAAAAAATGAAACTATTGATATTTATGAGAAAATACCTAAAAGTTGGTTTTAGATTACTGATTATATCTCAAAATATTGATCTTTTCTAGAGGTAAATGTCTTGTGAGAATGCTGAGTAAGATTTGGATGATCTACAATCCCAACCAACAGATTGGAAAGATTATCTGTTGGTGTCCCAGGCTTAGAAACTAATAGAAGGCATTTGTAGCTAACTGCACTGCACTGTGCAATTTGATATTTGTTTAATATAGAATCTGGTCGCAGGGGTATGGTGAATGGAGCTGTCACTTTTGATGACACTGTTATTGTTCCCTTTGAAATCTGTGTTCTTTGTATCTGGCTGAGAGATGACCTAGAGACATGAAGCACGGACACAGGATCACCAGTTTTTCTGGGTTTATTTTGACGTGGCCTCCTGTTGGAGGCTTCTTTCAAATATTTGTCTTCCCATGGTGACTTCTTAGGCATGAGGAATGTTTTAACTGGAAACTGTTTGTTCTATGTCTGTCTTAGATGACCATGAAAGCCAACTATTTCTAGTGACCAAGGAACCAAATAATGAGAACAAACACTGGAAAATTGGCCTTGAAGCTTTTATTGATAGAGATGCATGTTGGTAGAGATGCAAAGGTCATAAACAACTAGTTTTTATCTCACATAGACTAGCATGCTGGTTGGCATTTGACACCTTTCTCTTGTTCTAAGCAGTTACTGTGGGTGAAACTGCCTTGACTTTTGTCATTAGAATGATAGAGTTGTCTTCTGCTAATTCTTACTCATTCCTTGCAAGTCCTTATTTTTTATTTCATTAGGAAAACATTATGATATATGGTAGCTATGTTTTGCCAAATGTACCTTTACATTGATTATCTCACATAACTAACGACAATCTTATCTTATGGTCAATAAAAATGTTAATTTCATGATGAGGAAAGAGAGGATGCTAAAACATGATGAGTAATTGTGGGTTAATACAGGAAGGCAAATAGATGTGAAAAAAGAGATATAAAGCGATTTTATGAGTAGATTTATAAGCTGATAAATGCCATATTTAAGATTGAAGCAACATTTCAGAAACTTCACTTAGGAAGGATGGCATGTAAACCTGAGTACAGGGTAGAGTCTGTATTTCAAATTCCACACAGATGATACTAGGACATACCTCTGGTCTTCTATAAGCTCTGTTAGCATGGGAATGGGAGTTGAGAAGGAAGTAGAGGCAGAGAAAGAGAGTGTGTGGAAAAAGAGAGAGTGTGGAGAAAGAGGGGGACGGGAGGGGAGGGGAGGGGAGGGGAGGGGTGGAGAGGAGAGGAGAGGAGAGGAGAGGAGAAGAGAAGAGAAGAGAAGAGAAGAGAAGAGAAGAGAAGAGAAGAGAAGAGAAGAGAAGAGAAGAGAAGAGAAGAGAAGAGAAGAGAAGATGCCAGTGGGTAATACAGTTCCTTTTATAGCAAGCCAGGCCTACCTAGCTGTTGCCAGGTAAATGTTGGGCAGAGCCTAGAAGGAATGCCAACACCAAACATATTATTTGATCAAGTAAAGCAATACAGAAACTTACCCTTTCAAAGACAGTATTAAATGATGGTCCTTTAATTTATTCAAACTGTTATCTATTATCCTCTCGTGGTATTTTTCTTATTCCTTGCATAAAACTCCAGTTGTCTAAAACACACGATGGTTTATAAGTGTATGTAGGTAATAGAAATTTAGTAATTCAGAAAGACTTTTTGGCTTCTTAGGTGAAATCAAGTGCTTTTCCACCTCAGAGCATTTTGCCAGACTGGATCAGTCATACTTTCTTGAGAAGTAGGTCAGCATTCAGTTTCTCTTTACATTAGAACTCATGAAGAGCTTAATTCATCATGCAGAAATCCAGTAGGCAATACCTTTCCTGGATTTTACAACTACCCCCTAGTCAGACCCTTTCCCTCTTCAGAACACCTGAATCCTGCTGCATTGTTTTGTAGATGGAGGTTTATGCAACCTTACACTCAATTTTACATCTGAGACCTACCCTTGATGAGTAGATTAGACAAAGCTAGTTACTGGGAATCTATTCAGATGCCCTACGTGGTTTCATTATATTTGCGAATTTGGAAGGTTATGTATTTGACCTTGAAGAGTCACAGCACAGTGACTTTACCCTGACTATATTAAAGGTCTCCAATAACTATTGCTCAAGTACCTTACCCACCTTTCCACCCTTTCTCTCTTGTATATAAAGAGATCTTGTCCTTGGTGCAGTATTGCTCAAGGATTTTTTTTGCCTAACACAGCAGCATCAGAATTACATGGAATCTGGCTACAGATAGATATCTGGGCCTCATTCCAGACTTACTCAATCAGAAGTATGTCATATGGGGCACATCAGTTTATATTTTGGAAACTATCTATGAGATTTTGGTGTTTACCAATGTCTAAAAAACACTCTGTTATTCATATAACAAATTTCTCCACTTTCTGACATGGGCACATTTTGACCAAAGACAAAAACAATATCTGCTACAGAGTCCAATTGTAGGTCTAAACATATTTAAAGTCACAAGAAGGTTAAGCAAAGGCTCATTGAAAGTATATGGATAGCACATGTCTTTGATCAGACCTTTAAAAGTCAACGCTCAGCAAACTTGGATCCACCTGTGTGCACTTAGGAATACATATTTGTTTTGATTCCATGGAGAAGCCAGAGAACCTTAAGCTTAACTCTCCTTTAGAAAGAGAGCAAGCTTTAACCAACAGAGTGCCCTCCACTTATAAAAATTGTGCTGTTCCTTGAATGACTATCAGCCATCATTCACTTCCTATGTATTTGCTTTTTTGTTGATAAAAACAAAATATTTTCTATAAACTCCAAATTCTGATTTCTTCTATTATTTAATATTCCACAGTCAATGCTGGAATAAAGTACTGCATATTTGTCTGCCCAAATCCTTATTTTTATGTTTTGTAATATGGCAAGTGCTAACTGAAAAACAGCAATAGAGACAGCAATGGAGAATGATAGAAAAGAAATTCCTCCTGATTTCCTCCATCACAGCTATGAATTATAGCTATAAGATCAAATATGAATCACAAGTGATTCAACTCACTATAATGCCTTTACCAGGGCAAATTCTGAGGCTGATAAATCAGGAATTCTTACAGCCCCACTGTTCCTGCAGTGTATAAATCATGACTATACTTTTTATTATCTCTGGCTGACCCGGTGATAGCAATGCACCTTGGGGTATAAATTCATATAGTTAAAAAAGAATCATTCATTTAAGCAATGTCCACTGTGTACTCACCGACTCAGAGCATCATGAGGAAGAAATAGATCAATTTCACATTGAACCTCTGCAATATGAGAGAGGACAAAGAATCAGGTAATCAAATTATTCTGAAAAAATTATCTCAAACATTCTAAATCCATGTGTTAGTTACAGCTTAGCATAGATGCTATTGTTCATTCAGTTGAAAGTAAATTGAAATTATTCAATGTATTCTCTTCTTAATTTTCCCTATAACATTTCATAAAAGTTGCCATGGCATAAGAGTATACATTGCTTAGATTTAGGTCACTCCCTACGTTCATAATCAGTATGTCTGCCCACATAAAATCTTTAGGCATCTAAAAATTCTGTTAAGTAGTATTCTGTGTGTGTCTTAGTTAGGGTTTCTATTGCTGTCAAGAAACACCATGACCACAGCAACTCTTACAAAGTAAAACGTTCATAATTGGGGCTGGCTTACATGTTTAGAGATTTAGGCTGTAATTGCCGTGGTATGAAGCATGGTGGTGCACAGGCCTCTGCGGTGCTGGAAACGGAACCCTAGAGTTCTACATCTGGCAGCAGGAAGAGAGAGAGAGACTAGCTTGAGCTTTTGGAACCTAAAAGCCCACCTCCAGTGACACACCCCCTTCAACAAGGCCACACCTACTCCAACAAGGCCACACCTCCTAAGAATGGCATTCCTTATGAGCCTATGGGTGCCATTTTCATTCAAACCACCACACTGTGTTTGAATATCGTAAGGATTTTATCAGTTGGTCAACAACCATTCGTTAATGGTTGTGGTGGTAGCTTATGGCAGCATAGTGGACCACAGCATGTGATGCTGTAACTTTTCATGTTAGTATTTCATAACATCGCACTGTGGCAAGGGGCAGCACCACTCTCGATTGAATTAGGTATTCTAAGTCAGAGGTAGCAGGTATTTCGAAGATAGAGTGGAGAAAACATAGCTCACAGAAATCCAGGGCTAGGGTGTAATTGAGATGGGATTTACTCAAGAGCCTTCCTGTTGTCACTGAGCAGACCTCATTCCTGGGGACTAAGTGACTTGTTTTCAGTGCCTTGGGGCTTTATGTTGTCTTGTCTTGTCTCTTCAGGTGTAGATTGCATCAGAAGTTCTTAGGACAGAGATGCTTTCCTGTTAAACATCAATAGCATAGGAAATATAAGACTCTACTAGCAATACGTATGTATTCAGGGCTCCTTGTTGTGGAGAGCCCTGGAGAGCCCTGGGGGTAATTATATTTGATGTTAATTCCGTTCTCCTGTGAGTGGCTGCGAACGAGGAATGAGTCAGCACTCAGGTGATTTCCTGTAAACCTGCTTCCCACCTTACTTTGTAAAATAAAGGAGAGCTGATGATTGGGGCAGATAAAAGGGAAGGTGGAGTGGAAAGTGAGAGAGAAGAAGGAGAAAATAGAAGAAGGAGAAAAGTGGAGCAGAAGCACATGGCCTGGAGAAACTTCAAGTTCTAAGGGGTCTCATAGATGTGGAAGATGGTAGTGTAGTGGTAGATCTGCCCAATCTAGGTGCACAGCATGTATTCTATTAACTGAGTTGTGTTTTTATTGCCGGGGCATATTTGGGTTGGAGAGATTTACCGTAACAGCTCCTGCTCAGAATTTCATTGTTTTTAAACACATGGACATGTTTTAATATCTGTGGAAACTCTCAGAAAAGTCCATTTGATATTAATAAGATATGAAATAATCATATCTACATTTATAAAAATGCCAGAGATCAATAACAAATATTGTTAAGCAGCATAGAAGAATAGTTGTAAAAGTTCACCATCATCTTATCCATTGTAAATATTGCCCCTAATTATCTTTGTTTTTTACAAAATGTCTACTATCTTTACCTTCAGGCTTTGAGCCAGGCCTGTCACAGATTAAGAAAGCAAGATTGGACAATGTACTAAGATGGCTCTTTAGACTGCAGAAGTGAGGTGAAAAATATACAGGGGAAATTACAAAGAACATAAGCAACACCTTGGTGTTCCTCAGCTAATTTTGCCTCATGTTCTTAGAGAGTTTACTGGTATTGGGAGGTGGAGATTAAGAAATGAATGGGTGCTGGGCGTGGTGGCTCAGACCTTTAATCCCAGCACTTGGGAGGCAGAAGCAGGCGGATTTCTTATTTCCAGGACAGCCTGGTCTACAGAGTGAGTTTCAGGACAGCCAGGGCTACACAGAGAAACCCTGTCTTGAAAAGCCAAAAAAGAAAGAAAGAAATGAATGGGTAAAAGATAAAGTGTGCAGATTCAAACTTTAGTCAGTCTGCTAAGAAATAAATCAGTATTAACCAGAGAGATTCTTGAATAAAATATTTTCACTCCATCTGCCTTTTCATTTTCAAGGGTTATCTTGGCTCATGTCAAATGGATTTCAAAGGAATATCAAATCAGGATTGAAAGATGCAGATGTGGAGCCGATAGTGTACCACATGCTGCTGAAGGCTTTAGAACGGACTCCTCTGGGTATCGACGGCTCTGGTTTGGCTGTGTGTTTTATATTAATTAAAAATAAAAATATGAGCTCTCCCTTGTCTGGGGAAGCTCCTAGCCTCTCTGATGGGCTGGCCTGCCAGGCACACACATCGGAGGTTTTTGCAGAGATTATAATGATAGAATGTATCGATTTGAGCTAACAAATGGCGAAGCGGGAGTCAGCTGGAGTTCCCCTTCTAATAACATGCCCAGGGTTTCCCATCATCCCTCAACCCAACAGTCTTATACATTCTGGTGGGGCAAGCAGCCAGCACTCTTGGCGTACTACGCAGGGTGTCAGGGTAAACAGAAGCTCTGTAAAACTTTAATCGTTCCATAACTGAGAGGCAGTAATGAAAGCCGGGGAGCAAACACTCCAGCGAAGACAATTACAGGGATTGCCTTCCCTGGGTGACTCCATGTGGGCATCAATTCAAAGAAGAGCAATAAAAGCAAACCGAGACACTCATCTATACATGAGAATTCAGATGTTTGTTCCACAGTGTAGGCTTTGCGCATAAGGACAGAAAGGAGAACTTCACTGACCTAGCTCAGCGTGACCCACTAGTTCTTCAATGGAGTTGTTTGTAAAATCCGTCTTCTACTTAAGCCAGCTGGACATTCTATGCAAAAGTTTTCTCTAGGTTGTACTTTGACTTCCCATGTTTTTTACTTAATGAGGAAAAGTGGGTCAATGAGGTACTCTTGTGCGTGGCTGCCTGGTATCTGCAATGTTGTGGTAATGACACGCATGTGAAGAATAACTTATTGGCCAGGAAGTGGTCGCTTCTTTAGACTCTGATAGATACATTGTAATGATTTTCTGTAAAGCTCAAGCTTAATCGCTGAGAGTGATTAGAGCACGTTTTATCTGCTCTGTATTATTGCAAGTGGATATTGATGCACTTGATTTAAGAAGCAAATGTGTTCCTGCTAAGCAGTTGATAATTTAAATGCATAACTGCTGTGTGATTTTGATAATGTAAGTGATAGCAAGATTTATGAAGGAAGTAATCTTGACTATCAGCATCGCTGAACACAAGCAAACATGGTGTTCCGTCTTAATGGATACAGCTTACTAATAACAGTGGTATGTAATTGCTAAAGCATTGTATTTTTGCAACATGCACACTTTCTTATGGAAGTGGGCTTTTTTTCTATTGCTATATACCAATTCAAAGAATATTTCCTGCTTCAAATATCCTTTCGTGAGCCACGAAAATAGCACTTGAGAACCAATTAACATGGGTGCACAATAAACTAACAAAAAGTCTAACCCATCTCATAGAGACCCAGTACCCAAAAGGGCAGTATTCACAATGGTGAGCATTTAGACAGCCGTCAAATATTACATGCTCATTTTCTTCATTAATCTGTGCTGAGAGCTAGATGAAAGATGGCTTTGTAGCAGGAATTCTTTGTGATACTGGAGCAATATGGAGGATACATATTTGAATCAACAGCAATATTTGCCTGGAGGTAGGGTGAGGGAGAAGTTGGTAAGCTTGGAGGTGGGATGAGAAGATGTTTTAGTTGGTAAAGTGCCTGCAACATTAGCTTGTACATCCAAGTTTGATCCCTGATGGACACTGGAAATGTTAGGCATCATCATGCATACTGTAACATTAACACTGGGGCTCAGTAGGGTGGGAGCAGGCTGATTACAGGAACTCTTAGGCTGCACTGTAGCTGACCAATGAGACCTGAAAGTGATAGAGAAGGACAACAAATGGTAGTCTCAACCCACACACGTATTCTTTCTCTCTCTCTCTCATAGACACATACACACACTCTCTCTCTCACACACACTCTCTGTCACACATACAATACTCTCTCACACACATGCACACACACACTTTCTCACACACTCTCACATTCTCTCTCTCACACACACACACATACATACACACAGTCTCTCTTCCTCTCTCTCACACATACTCTCTCTCTCTCTCTCTCTCTCTCACACACACACACACACACACATACACACACATTCTCTTTCTCTCACACAGAAACACATGTGCGCACACACTTTATACAAACACAAAACTCACTAAAAATTAAAAACAAAAGAAGCCTAAAAATACCATTTGGGCAATCTCCAATAGCCTCATGGACAAATGTACAAACCATTTCTATTGGGGCATCACAATCCACAACATCTTCCTGTAGGAAAAAAACAAAAACAAAAAAAGCATCACTTGCAATGTATAGCAGCTTAGAGAACCTAAAGCAAAACTAATTTACAAAATTTTACCCAAACAGATATCAATCTCCCTACATGCATTCAGCTTTCAGTGTGAGCTTTCAGTGTGAGCTTTCAGTGTGAGCGTGTGTTTCTATGTCCTTTCAGTGTGAGCGTGTGTTTCTATGTCCTTTCAGTGTGAGCGTGTGTTTCTATGTCCTTTCAGTGTGAGCATGTGTTTCTATGTCTTTTCAGTGTGAGCGTGTGTTTCTATGTCCTTTTTGTATGATGCACGTAGAGGAGCAATGTCACCCAGACTGAGGCAAGTTGACAGTAGAGTGAGGCACAAGCAGACCACACTGTAGCAATGACTGCTACTGTCAGCATGATCCAGACAGAGCAGATGTGACTAAGTCAATTTTCAGAAGTAAGAGAAGCCCTTAGGCTTGGCTAATTTGACTATTCGTCAAAGTATTAAAATGCATAATAGTATGATTTTGAATTATTTACTTATCTGTGTACTTTAAACACAATTTTAGATTATCTACATGGTTCTGTGACTTCTACCTAATTGGGCATAATCATGATGAAACTTTGTGTTACATTTAGAGATTTATGTCTAAAGATAGCAGGGTGAAGTTTTTGATATTTTGTAACATCAGCTTATACTTGACTTTTGGGTTCTCAGTGCTCTTGGTTTTGGAGTATCAACTGATGACTAGTTCTTTATGGCAGCTGCCTTAAGACAAAAACTAGGCAAAGCACCTGCCAACAGTCTACCTTTCCTTTGGAGTTGTCATTGAGCCCAGGCATATTTCATTCTCTTTAGGGTGACAGGTCATATAGTTCCCAAGCAACCAGACACATTGGTGAACCATGCTCCAGAAGAGGGTGCTTTCTTAATCTTCCCCTCAAGAGTCATGAGCAGACATCCAGCTAAAGATGCTTTTCCAAGAGTGAATTGGCTGGAAAAAATGAAATTAAAATCATACATAACACATTTAATTCATCACCTCAATTAGCCTCAGCTTATGAAATTTATTATTTAGAAATGTTTCCAAAAGGTCTCATGTGAAAAAAAAATCTCGTTTATGAGGTCCAAACAAAGCGATTACTCAGCCATGGACAGTCTTCACATATCTTGGGTATCCTAATTTTATATAGGTCCTTCCTGCTCCTTCCCATTGCTTGTCTGAGTAGTTCACTGAGCAGTGACTGTTTTCATATATTCTATTTGTATCCCAATTACCTACTCTGTAGAAGCAGCTAATCTATGTGGTGTTATGATTTGCTTTCTATGATTTAATTCATATGTAGTAAAAATGCTTATGTATAATATCTTGATGCATTATATTTTTACTAATATTTCCATTGCTTCTTTTAATTCCACATTTAATTTGAATGATAATTTGGGGATTTGAGATAGTCTAAGAATATTGGAAATAATGATGCCTGTAGCAGGAGCCATTATTTCTAGCTCTCCTTTAAAGTTGCATTAAAAGTTCCAATAATTTGTAGGTAAAGCCCCATCATCATTTTCTTCCTTCTATTAAATAACTGTTGGGAGAGTATGTCAGTGCTTTGTTCTTCTCAATTAAACACTTGCTCTGTGTATAGAATTAGAATAAAGATTGGTTTATGCTTCAAAGATACCCCTAATTAAGTGATGAGCTAATGCATTCTGAAACCTGTTTTGTTTTCAACTCAGAGTCTGTGTCTGTTGCCAATTATCCCACAATTAATTGCAGTTTCAGTGTGAGAGATTCTGTTTCCTTTCTCGCTGCGCTGGAGGAGATCCCCTAACAGAAGCTTCTCTGATCTTCCAGCTTTGCATATCTTTCTGAAGTGCTATGACATACAGAGATTCACTCATTGCATTTCAATAGGGTCTGTTGTCCACTGAGCATATTTGATCAGTGAGTTAAGAATATATAATGGCTGTATGGACATCAAAGGGAAAGAGAAGGTCAAGCACAGGCAGATACTATAAGTCCTATTTTGATTTTTGTACTCCCTGACCCAAATTGTTTTATATGCATATTTCAAACAAGACATTATGCCACACACTACAGTAGTATATAATAGTGAATCTTTATAAAGTCTTATGAAATGCAAATATCTTACAGTAATGTCAAATATTAATTCCCAAAGAATAGTGACAATTTTCACTTTAATAACTGCATAAAGAAATACTACGACTTTCAATCTACACTGACCCAAAACTTAATAATGACACTGCTACTTACTGAATATAAAACATGCAAAGAAAATATCTCAAGTCTTTAGATCATGTAACATATGGATACTAAATAATGCACAGAAGTTTGAGTTTGTGAATTAATTTGAAGCCATTTCGGCAACACAGTAGATGTATGCTTATATCTGCAACCACCAAGTTAAAGTAAGTGCATTCTAGCTTCAACGGGCTCCAAACACATCTGAGAAGCTGCGATAATGGCAAATGGTGATTCATATGCTAGTACACTTGGGGAATTTTGATGTTGAATCATGGGTTATTTAGATAGCTCATTCTGGCCTTGAGGAAATGACTGGCTGAGTGTTGCACATCCTTTCTCCGTGTAGTATTTGCTTCCAGCATATTCACACAGAGAATACTCAGTAGAATTTCTTCTTAAAAGAGTTCTCTGAGAGTTAAGCAAAGAATAGTATGAGTGACTCCCTAAAATAGCCAGATCAATCATGTCAACTTAGCCTAGCACCAGAGGCAGGAGGACAAAGAAAGAACAAGCAAACATTTTAGCAACCAGAATACCAATGATTATACTTGTTAATGCTGAATACCTAGCATGGGCCGTATTGACATCTAGGTGCTCTACATTTGTACTTAGACCCTTCAAAGGTCTGCTGAGTTGGCTCTTTTCACCATTTATAGGTAGAATAGATATAAAGAACATTCATTTTGCATATAGGCAGAAACCATGACTCCCTGAGAAACCAAGCTTCTGGCTATTCAATCAAACACTGGATTGTAGGCTGCTGGATGTGAATTTCTGTAGATATAATTAAAATTTCAGGTTAATTAACACAGATAAGATTTTCCTGGTCATTTTGCTTGACAGAATCATGCAAGCATTTCCCCATTAATTAATTAATTTATTTATTCACTTTATATCCTGATCGCTGCCCCTCTCCCTTCCGAGTCCCACACTCACATACCCTACCCCTCCTCCAATTCCTACTCCCATTCATATCTGAGAGGGTCGAGGTCCCCCATGGATGCTTTCTCAGGTTTTAGGCAAAAAAGAGAACATAAAATATAGGCCAGAGGATGGTTTGTAAAGGTAATAGCACTTAGACGATTGTAGATAAGCAGATGAGATGACTACAGGCAATTCCTTGCTGATACACACAAAATAGGAAGAATTGTGCTTATAAAGATAGTATCAAAGACCTGGACTCTGCCTACATTCTGAATGAGTGTCATGAAGGATTTCCCAACAGGTTCCTTATATTATCACACTTAATTGAGTCAATGTCTAAATTACAGCCTTGTTATACCTTAAGCATCGAACTCAGCAACATGGTACCAACTTCTTACTATAAAAATATGAACCGATAACTGTAACTGGGTATGATCTCTTTATAGTGATTTGTTAAGCAGCAATTAAAAGTTAAATATAGTCATACCATTACTGAGGGTGCATGCTAGGAAGCTCTATAGAATTAGAAGTTAGACTAAAACACTGGGGCAGATTTCACACTCAAGAAGTACTCATAGACTGGGGACAGAGGTGAGATCTAGAAACAAGAAGGTGGCCATGGTAAGTAACTTGACATGGGTGGTCACCTAAAGGGAAAAAATGATCTGAGGTGTCACTGAACTTTGAGAGAGAATGAAGAAAGATCCAGCCTGGCTGAGAAGGGCCATTTCTCTATAGTCTACTTAGCATCATGAGGATGATATTGGCTTAGAAATCAGCTAACTTTGTATTACCCAGAAGGTTCTTAGAGATGCTGAATATCACTTTCCAACCTACACTTAATAAGCGGGCTGTGCGCATTAACAATATTTTCACTAGCATGATCAATTTGAATACTATTTGAAAAAATACTGAACTAAGAGAAAACGAGTATTGTATATACCTATCAGCTTGTTAGTTGAAGTAGAAGCTCAGGAAAAAGAAACCAAGAGTTGGGAATTATTTGGTACCACTGTCTATCCTCTAAATGAGTTACAATGATGCAAATAGTTTACAGTGTTCTAAACAAATGGAGTATACAGTAAGAGAAAATCGATTTGCAAATCTTTGAAGCAAGAACTTTACAAAAAAAATGTTGCTTCAGCTGAATGGTATATGAAAGATCTGGTAAGATATGCATTGTATGGTTTATGGTCGAACATATCTTACAGGGCTCACATCAAATAAGTTGCTCTGCTCACATTGTGTTTACTTACATCGTTAATTGAATGCAGATTTAGAAAACCACCATTAAGAAAAACCCTACAAAGTCTTATTACTTGCAGGAATTTGAAAGCAAATTGTACTCTGGCAAGTTCTGCAAACACACCTTTAAAAGTAATCAGAACTATGAGAAGAAAGTTTTCAAAATCAACTCCATGAATCAGGAATATATTTTCATCTTCATGTAAAATAAAATTAATAAACTCAAATACCACATTTCTTTACCGAAGGCTTTGCAAACAACCTAGGCAGATAAATTTAAATATAGAGAGTTCTTTAAAATTGACATTTTTTTTTTTTTTTTACCAAGTGGAAACTGAAATTACTTGTAGATGAAGTCTGTTATTTTTTCCTTGGGCTGCTGAGCAATCATGAATGCAGTATTACTTGTTAGGCAGATAAGGCACCGAGAGCAAACAGCCAGGAAATCCAGAGCATACATGCCATATAAAAGATTGTTATTAAGATCAAAATAAATTACTGCAATTTTCAGAATTGATTGAGAAACTGATCTGGTCCTTATCTATTTTTAAAGAATGTTGTGTATAAACATAAATGAAAGCAAGCCAAATGTGCTCTTACCATGATGGTTTTTAAGACTTTATATGAAGTTCTTGCTGGTTTTGTTATATGATTTATTTTTTCATTGGCTATATATCCTAATTGTTCATTGGAACTAATAATTTTCATGTTAGATATGAATATTTTCCTATTGAATGGATATTGCTTATTAGAGAAAAACAGAATTTCAAAACATTCCACTACTTCTCAGAAGTAATGTAGCAGACCCAGGATTCCAATACCAAATGATTCGACTATTAGTTGAAGTTTCATTAAATAAATTTCTGTACTGTTATTGGACAAAAGAGAGCATTCTATTAAATCGGCTTCCTTCCTTGTAACCCATAATTTGAACACTGTCCAAAAGCTGATCTAGCAAGAAAAAAGTGTATATATATATATATATATGTATATATATATATATATACACTTATAAACAACTTAAGTTTACGTGACTTTTTATAGTATTTGAATAGGGACTGTACCATATAACTTTAAGAATGTTCTTTTACACTGTCATAATGCTATTTTAAGTAACCCAGATCCCTCAGAGCTCCCAGAGAGTAATCCACAACCCAAATAAAATACATGGGCTTGTCTATGGCCCCCAACTCATGTAGCAGAGGACTTCCCTTGTCTGTCAATCTGTTTGTGGGAGAGGATGTGCTTAACCCTGTAAAGACTTGATGACCTAGGGAAGGAGAATGCGTGTGGGGGTGAGGTGGGGGTGGCGGTTGCAGGGAGCACACTCTCAGAAGCAAAGGGGAGGGGAAAGGAGAAGAGGACCAGGAAGCATAGGCAACGTTTGGAATGTAAATAAATAAAATTATATCTATGGATATAGATATAGATATAGATATAGATATAGATATAGATATAGATATAGATATAGATATAGATAGATAGATAGATAGATAGATAGATAGATGAAAAAAGAATATTCTTTTACACTGTTGTAATGCTGTCTTTAGCTGTCTTTATATAAGAGAGATTTGGTGTAGATTTTTTCAGGGCAAGATAAGATATCTCAGGCACAGCAACCACCTATATGTATTCCTTTAGTGCAATGCCCTGACACTGCTGTCAGTGCAAATTATAGTCCACTTTAATAACAGATTCTGCTGACATGGGAACTACCAGGCAGTTCTGTGGTAACTATCACACTTCAGCATTGTAGGGGAAAGCTGAAGTTGTCCCTCTGGAGAAATGATGTTAGCACAGAACAAAACTATTGCATTCTGTAACTAAGTGTAAGTTAGAAGACAATTTAAACGTTTCAAATTTTCTTTGCTTATTTTTTTATGATAGGTTTCACTCCATGCCAAGGGTGTATAAGTCACATTATGTCCTAAATGTAGTGTAGATAAACAGTCATTTATGCTCTTAAGTTCACAAAAATGTTGGTAGAGTAATTGACTAATGTGTTAGTAAGAATGATAGATGAATAATAGCAAAACTTACTTTACAGAATATATACTAATATGCTATAGTTGGGAGGGCTCCAACTAATGCAAAACTTTAATTTGATATTCATCTTGATTATAAAATAGAAATCCATGATCAGCTACCTGTAGATAGATGATTAGAACTGTGAAGTTTGTGGTTATTTGGTGGGTTTGTATAGGCAATGAACTTTACACAGTGAATGATAGCCAAAACACAAATTGGTTCAACTGTGAAAATAATGAACCATAAGTACTTTTAAGGTAATTGAAGCACTCAAATTTTAATAATTATCTACACATTATTTATGTTTACTTATAATTTATGTTCCAGTTATACTTTTAAGTGTACAGAACTTTAGAATTAGCAGTAATTAGCCATTATAAAATCAGAAAACCCATGACAATCATTAATGCCATAAAAAATGTATGTATCCTAAAAGACACTAAACTTGAATTTTTTAAATAAGATTTTAATAGTTTTGCTTTGTTTTTTGGGTGTTTCATTTTGCTTTGTTTTGTTTTTCGAGACAGGGTTTTTCTCTGTTGCCCTGCTGTCCTGGAACTCACTCGGTAGCCAAGGCTGGCCTAGAACTCAGAAATCCTCCTGCCTCTGCCTCCCAAGTGCTGGGATTAAAGGCATGTGCCACCACACAATCCTAGGATAAGAGTTGAAAAATATTAAAGTATTTATATGCTTATTTTTCTCTTGCCTGTGTGAGACACCATTTTTATTTTTATTTTTTCTTCTTTTTAATTATTATATATTTTCTTCATTTACATATCAAATGCTATCCCAAAAGTCCCCTATACCCTTGCCCTGCCTTGCTCCCCTACCCACCCACTCCCACTTCTTGGCCCTGGCATTCCCCTGTACTGGGGCATATAAAGTTTGCTAGACCAAGGGGCCTCTCTTCCCAGTGATGGCCAACTAGGCAATCGTCTGCTACATATGCAGCTAGAGACACGAGTTCTGGGGGTACTGATTAGTTCATATTGTTGTTCCACCTATAGGGTTGCAGACCCCTTCAGCTCTTGGGTACTTTCTCTAGCTCCTACATTGGGGCCCTTGTGTTCCATTCTATAGATGACTGTGAGCATCCACTTCTGTATTTGCCAGGCACTGGCAAAGCCTCACAGCTATATCACAGCTATATCACAGCTATATCAGGGTTCTTTCAGCAAAATCTTGTTGGCATATAAAATAGTGTCTGTGTTTGGTGGCTGATTATAGGATGGACCCCTGGGTGAGGCAGTCTCTGAATGATCCATCCTTGCGTCTTAGCTCCAAACTTTGGTGAGACACCATTTTTATATGAGTGACAAAAGCCAATTCGTTTGTGTGTGTGTGTGTGTGTGTATGAGAGAGAGAGAGAGAGAGAGAGACAGAGACAGAGACAGAGACAGAGACAGAGACAGAGACAGACAGAGAGACAGTGTGCTGAGTGCTGAGATATAAGCTGGGATCTATGCCCAGAAGTCATCCTCAAATGACCTGAACTCAAAGGTCACCTTATTTTATTAGCATGACCAGGGTCCATTTATTTTCTTGCTCCAAACTTTCTATATTGGGGTTTTCTGATGCTTAATTAGTTATCTGCCACGCGGGGCAATGTTTTGATATTCTGGCATTGTAAATGCACAAAATATCAACAAAATTTTCAGTAACATTTCCAAGCACCTATATACAGATATGATTACATTTCAAAACCCTTTCAAGTAACATAAAGAATACACTTGGGCTGAGAGCAGATAGAAAGCCTGACCTGATTTTCCATTTTCCAGTAATTATTTGAATTCATTAGAGCTGTTAGTTTCTATAATTAACATTGTTCTGACTTTATAGTACTATTTCTGAAATAAACACATCCCCTCATCTTTCCACTTCCTTTTTAAGTTGGAAAATTAAGTGTTGTTTTGAACTTAAATAGAATCCGCTCAGAACAGCTCCATGATGCAGAGAGGAATAAAGGTGTCTTTGGAGAGAGAACTTCAAGTGCAAATTAACTTGAAATAATTTAACCTGAATGTGGAATAATTTTCAGTCTTTCTTCAGAGCAGCTGTGGGAGTTGCTGCTGCAGGCCCAGGTGGGGGAGCTGCCTGGCGACTTGCTACCTTGTCACATGTCAGCTGTAGTGAAATGGAAAATACAGTAAGAGGTAACTTTATAGAGATGCAGGACATCCCTGCAGGATCTTGTCTATTTGCAGCAGCAGATAAATGATGTGAAAGTTGAAACAAGATACAATGTCGATGATTTGCCAACCCATGCACCTTGAAAGGATGGAATGTAAAAGCAAGAACCACTTCTTAGATTCATTCTGTCAGTTCTCTAAAACCAAGAAGCTCCCATCTACCACCATCTATTTTCCAAGTTTTTTTAAAAAAAAAGTTAGGCCAGTGTTGTCTGCAACAGACCGATTTTTTTTAAAATGCTTTCTGATTCTGATTCTAAAATATTTTATGAGGAAGTAATCATTGTATCACATTTAGGTGTATTAGGTATTTTTAAAACTGATATCACATAAAAACAGACATGTAGGCCACCTTACAAAACTGACTCGCTCTATAGAAAGCTGATATTAATTAATATTATTAAGTCATTTACAGAAACAGAATTAAATTATAAACACAGTCCACAGTTCCCACATGGTGGGAAAGCATGTATGCAGTAACTGTAGGTGAATCTGTGAGTATCAAATAGTAGAGCATTTACACAGCATTAGTGTGCATGACTGACTTCAATTCACTTAATTGGTATTCTTGTTAGTGGAGGAACTTTGAGACTTCCTTTCCTACTAAGGCATCTAAGTGAGAAATTAGGTGACTTTCCATAAGATCTTCCCAAATGCACAGCTCCTGGCTCTGGTTTATATAGGTCATTAACTAGGTAGGAGATTAAAAACAATGCCTCCCTCATCTTGGAGATTTATTTTTAGGCTATGGAATGAATAGACATATTAGAGCACTTTATAAACTGTAAAACATCAATAACAATTTCTATCTTTTGTTCAAATCTAATAAGTAAATAAGAAATAGATAGTCTTCATATCCTTTGCTTTGATTTTTTAACATCAACAGTTTATCTTATTATTCTCCTGTTACTTATCATTAGAGTCATTCAAGAAACATTTTATCATACACCAAATATAAAATTAGACAATATCATACAACACAAATAACTATATCAATCATCATTATCATTAAGAAATGTGTATTTGCAAAACATAGCAGCATGCAGCAAGCAGAACAAGTTGAAGAGAATGAGTGTAACGAGGGGCAGTACTCAACCATAGGAAAAAATGTTAAATTAGTATATATTTTAACACCAAGGATTATCATTTTTATTTGGTCATAGTTTGAAGAAAACTGAATAGCACTCATAGTTGGGAATAGCATCAGAATCTATTGTTAAATCCACAGAAATGGCCAACAATTTGTCCTGGCCAAATTCAAAAGTTCTAATTCTCCCTCATTTATTTAAAAACTGGATTTTGCTCACAAAATTCTTAGTTGAAGGTTTCTCTTTTTTAAAAAAGTGGGTATTTTCTTTATTTACATTTCAAATGTTACACCCCTTTTCTGCCCCTCCCCCTGAAACCTCCTATCCCATTCCCCTTCCCCCTGCTTCTATGCGGGTGTTCCCCTAACCAACCACCCACTCCTGCTTCCTGATCCTGGCATTCCCCTACACTGGGGCATCGAGCCTTCACAGGACCAAGGGCCTCTCCTCCTATTGAAGCCCAACAAGGCCATCCTCTGTTATATATGCAGCTGGAGCCATGAGTCCCTTCATGTGTACTCCTTGGTTGGAGGTTTAGTCCCTGGGAGCTCTGAGGGAGTAGGGGGGTCCAGTTGGTTGATATTTTTCTTTCTAAGGGGCTGCAACTCCTTCAGTCCTTTCTCTAATTCTTCCATTGGGGACCCCATGCTTAGTCCAATAGCTGGCTGAGAACTTCCTCCTCTGTATTTGTCAGGAGGTAGCTATATCAGGCTCCTGTCAGCAAGCACTTCTTGGCATCCACAATAGTGTCTGGGTTTGGTGACTAGATATGGGATGGATCCCCAATTGGGGCAGTCTCTGGATGGCTTTTCCTTCAGGACTGGTCCACACTTTGTCTCTGTAGTTGAAGTTTCTTACACTTCTGGCTCAAACCATAACAGTGGGTCCATAATCAGTTGGAACTGGACTCATATCACTATAAATAAGATATGTGCTCTCTCTGACTTAAGTCAGTGCCTGTAAGCACATAAATTCACAAGCTTTGCTGTATGAGAGGGAATCTTGTTTAACACATGTAGAAGATTCTGTCTCCCTCTCTCTCCATAGTGTCAAATTGTTACCACTAGGATAGCCCTGAGCTCCCTTACATTGACTTGACATTTGCTTCTTTCATGTATTCATCCTAAACATATAGTGGATGCGTGTAATTGTCTAATATTTTTCAATTTGTTAGTATTTACCATTGTGATAGTTCATTTGTTTGTTAACTTGTCTGGGTTAAGAACAGCTGGGACATGAGTGATGCTTGCTTCTGAGTACGTCTCCAAAGGGTGTTTCAAAAGAGTGAAACGGGGGAGAAAACCCATCCTAAATATGAGTGATGCCATTCCTTTGGTCTGGGCTATTGACAGAGAATAAAAGGGAGAATCAGAAAGCAAGTGGATCCCTGGATTCTCCCTTTCTTCTACTTTCTGATCTACTGTGACAACACCAGCGCAGCCTTCCTACAGTAGTAGTGCCTGAACCCACTGAAACAGTCAAAATAAATATTTCCTCCCTCAAGTTACAGATGCCAAATGTATCATTGTTGCAAAGCTACCCCCTTTCCTAATTTAATTACTGACTAGCAGCCATGTAGGTCCAGATATCCACAGATCACTTCTAGGTCCTTTTTTTTTCACTCCACCTGTTCAAGGGCAACACATCTTCATTGTGAATGCACTCATTGTCCCTGGTAACTGACCTCCTCCACATCACCAAATGGCAGATGAAAATCTTCAGGCTTGCTCCATTCAGCTGCTACCTACTGCATTGGAACTCATTTCAATCTGTCATTCTCATTTACATGATAAACACAGCAGTGTCCTGGTCCTCTTGTCATAAATCAATGCCTGTTTTATCTCTTTTCTGGTGCTGAAAGGTCTCTCTTAAATATGGATTTTTGTCACGATAGCACTCTAAGTTTAAAATGTCATTAGTTTGCCACCATACTCAAGATGAATTTCAGACTATTTAGCTTGTCTTTCAGAATCTATTTCTACCTGTTCTTCTATTAGTATTACTCAATGTATCTTTGGAACAATCAGACATGAACGTTAATTGGATGAATCAATAAATGGTTCATTCTACACTAAACATCTCCACATTTTAAAAATTAATTTATTTATTCACTTTATATCCCCAAATAAACCCATCCTCTCCTCCCAGTCTCCACCTCACAGAGCTCCCCCCCCCCCCAATTCCTCCATCCCCTCCTTCTCTGAGAAACGGGAGGACCCCATGGATATCAACCAATTCTGGCACATCAAGTCACTCCAGGCCTAGGCGAATCATCTCGCACTGAGGCAAGACAAGTCAGCCTTAGGGGAACAGGCTATACAGGCAGGCTACAGATGCAGGGACAACCCCTGTGGGTTGAATGGTGGGGTCCTGCATCTGCTTGGGGCTTGGGCCATTTGTCGAGGCTGGACAAGTTTTGACTGCGCAGACCCCACAATGGTTCGGGTGGGCATTGGCCTATGAGAAGCCACGGGATCCTGCTCCAGGGGTGGGGAGCTCAGTCTGTGGTCCCCAGGGTTTGCCTGAGTTGGCTCAGGGGTCCCCGACCTGCATGGAGGCCTGGGATGTCTGGTTCTCAGGCTCTTTGGCACCTCAGACACTGTTGGGTGTTGCAGAGAACTGAGAACAGAGTAGGTGCCTGCAGGCTGAATCTAGCCTGCAGCAGAAAAGAGGAGGAGAGCTCTGGCTGGGGTTGACCGAGTCCTTGGCTTGTTCAGTGCATGGCTTGGCTTGATGGTGACCATGGTTGGGAGTGCTGAGAGGCCTTTTGCAGGAGACAAGGTGGCTGGCTCTTTAGACTAAGGCCTGTTCCATTGTTCCCCATGGCCGATCCACGGTTTTAAGACATTTATTGTCATGGCGGGAAGTTGATGAGTAAAAATGTACCCACCTTTGTCAGGGCGGGCCTGAAGTTAAATACCTTTTGCAGGGAGGAGTGTCTGGGAAGGCAGTTTAATGGGCTAAACCCTTGAGGCCTTTAGTTCCCTCATTAAAATAGAGATCTGTCTTGAGGCTTCATGACCTATGGTCACAACCTCACTTGTGGGCTAACTGGGGTTTTAAGTATAGCTCAACCAGAAACTAGGCTGCCTTTCATGGTCCCACAAGCCCCCACTCCAGTCATTGGGATATCTTCATGAAGACCAAGCAGGACATTTGTTACATATATGCCATATATTTTCATAAATTCTAAAGCACTCACCTCTCTATTTCTGGTGTATCAGCTCTTTGTCACTATTTCCCATTAATCAAGGTGTGTTATGATCAGCAAGAGATGGATAGGAAATCTAACTCCATGCTGTAAATCTATGAACCTTAAAGTCCAATAGAGCAGAGTTAATGTCGCATTCCATTTGAATGTTACACATATGATTATGGGAGTTTTAGTGGTCTCACTAGCTCTTTATTTCTCGTGTGTAAAATAGGAGTAATACTATTTAAATGAAAGATCCTTGTCTATATTGAATGAGACAGGTTAAGAGTTCTGGCACGTAGCCATTAAATATTAAACTTTTAAATGTTAGGTTTATATTGTACGATGCATTATGTCATCATAATGTGTAAGAAATATTATCAAATAGTCCCAGAGAAATTGTTTACAACCTAATTCCTTGAGAAGACTTCCAAGTGAATTTAAACTTATAAAACATTGACTCTAACTTATGAGGATTTTGGGTTTAAAATGCTGAAATAAGAAGCATATTTAATATTTAAATTCAACTAATATAGTTGAATTTAAATATTATTCATACTCACTTTCCACGATATGGTCCAGAAATCAAGCCTTTTCTGATCTCTGCAAACTGTATAAGTCCAACGAATGGGTTGATGATATATGGCTTTTGGCTTATGAAATCTTACTGGTTCATTTTGAGTTGGTGGGAAAGGACTTCGTTGCTCTCTTGTATAAGTGCTTTTATTGGGATTTTACCCTGTGCCTGAACTATATCAATATTGAATGTAACCAGGAAACCACATAACAGGGATAATAAAGTTTGTATTTTGTTGACAGACATGTAACAAGAAAGAAACTTAAGGAAATTATACCTAAGTTTTGATTGTGTCCAGCGGTGATCAGTCAGTTGCAGAGGCCAGACTGTGGTTTTAGTGGGGTGAGAAGAGCAGATTCAAGTCACTTTTCTTCTTCAATGCTTGGAATACATGGAGACATGCAGCAATTATTGAAAATAATATCCCAAGAGTTGACACAACAAAAATAAACAAACAGATGAAGTCACCAGCTATTTGGAAGCAGGCTTAGAGAAATAAGCAAGACTCACATTGTGATGTGTTCCTGGGAAGAGTGGAGATTCACTGATGGTTAATCTGGCCCCAAACCATTCGATACTTCATGTATACTTTTCTTGTTATCAGATCTCAACATAAAAACTCTTCTGACCATTCTTATAAATGTAATGAGTTAGTTATTGAGAAAACTGTTGATACTAACTAAACCATTTCTCCTACTTTTGGAGAGTTATACAAAAGTATTTATTGAACTTTTATGAAATAAGATGAGATATCATTTTAGGGCAAGATATCATTTATTTCATACATTATAAGATACTTGAGACAATGATTTCAATATTGTTAATAATGGATATAATCCACAGTATCAATTCTCATGTGTTCAAAAATGATAAATACATGTATGACAGAGCCTGTGTTTGCATGTACATGTGTATATGTATATGTTTAGATGTAATTAGATAACAGTAACTCTGCAATTATTAGCTGTGCCTTTCTAACAAAAACAAAGAATAAAGATAGAGACAAAGAAATAATTCTAACCAAAATTTACTTAATGCTGATTATATTTTAACACATTTATTTTATTATATATATATATATATATATATATATATTCAAGATTTCAATGGCATATTCTCCTAGGAAACTTGTTATAGGCCGAGACCCCCTTTATTTTCAAGATATATTTGTACTTAAAGATGTGACTCACAGAAAGGTTTAAGAGCCCTCTGGGGAGTCAAAGACTTGATCAATGTATATACAATGTACATATGTGTACTATGCTCATGTCTGGTCTCTACAGAGTCTAGAAAAGAGTGTTGGATCCCTTGGAATTTACAGCAAGCTGTGAGATGCAGTGTGGGTACTGGGAATAAACTCAAGTCCCATAAAAGAACAGCAAGTGCTATTAACTATTGAGATGTCTCTCTTGCCCTAAAATTCATTCTTACTCAGGCATAAGCACTAGCATGACTGGTCATGAGGAATGCCTTCAAGATTTCAATGGCATATTCTCCTAGGAAAATTGTTATAGGCCGAGACCCCTTTTATTTTCAAGATATGTTTGTACTTAAAGATGTGACTCACAGAAAGGTTAAAGAGCCCTCTGGTGAGTCATAAACTTGATCAAAAATATCTGATCTTGAAGTATTTCAACTGCTGGGCTTAAATGATTGCTTGAAGTGTAACATTTCCAACAAGTTTAGATACCATGTAGGATTTTTTTATGCACACGATTTCATGCTTACCTCTAGAAATCTGTACTGAAAACACAGTTCCAGGATTTATAAGGCTTTTCTAAAGATGCCCTTATCAATTTAAGCCTACTTTCTTTACAATGTCTCATAGCAATGAGTCTTTCACGTTCTCATAGCAAATGCTGAGGGTTTTTTTGGAGAGGGGTTAGGAAAAGATGACAAGGGTGTAGTTCACTGAACTCTGGCCTAAAACACTTTCAAAGGGGGCTGCAGTGTACCTCATCAGCACGCTGATTGACTAGCATGCAGGTGGCCCTGAAGTCTTTCCCAGTACCTTGTGCCATCTTCCCACATAGCTTTCTTTCATACATTGTAAACATTGAACACTTGCCTAATGTCATGGGTTAATCTCATATATGTTAAATTTTTGCTCCATTGGTTTTGTGTGTTTGTGTATGTGTGTGTGTGTGTGTGTGTGTGTGTGTGTGTGTGTGTGTGTGTATGCATGTGTATCAACACACACATGCCTTAGTGCAGGTATGGATGTTAGCAAACAATCTTTGGTAATTGGTTCTCTCTTCCACTGTAGGTCCCAGAGAGTGAGTTCAGATAATCAGGCTTGTGCTGCAAGCGATATTGCAACCTGAACCTCCTTTTAAGCATACGTCTTTCACACTCATTTTCTAAAATGAGAAAATAATGTTTTAAAACCACTGGCCTAAAATAAGGCTGTCCCATTTTGCTATGGGAAGTGACCGAAAATTATTTATGAAAGAATACACTGGTGTCTCTACTCCTGGCTTCTACATCATTCAGAGAAGGTCTTGACTTCTGTTTTAAACTTCTCACTCCCTATTCTGGGTTGAACTGATACCTTGTCAGTCTCTCAGGCCTGTCAGGTCATTGCCCTTGACAGACACTATATTGAGTGATCTTCCTTTTCTAAGTTCCAATTGTTACCTGCTCCTCTTGCTTTCTAGTTCTGTCTTTCAATGACATGTGTGGATCTTAAAGTTTCCCCTTTGACTTACTGCTTCTGAATGTTCCTCTAGGATATACCATCTCTGAAAATCCTATGATAATCCTTTAATTTTAGGAGACATGTTAGTTTTCCTATTTTAATATTATTTTTATGATAAACTTTCACGAATATGTGAAGTTTAGTGTCCACCAATATTCTTTTAAATTATTCAATATAATGATCATGTCAACAAATTAATCATTAAAAATACACTATGACTTTTGATTTATATGAAAAGTGTTATTGGGAATGATAATATTTATATATTACAATTTACAAAGCCTCATAGAACCTGATGTAGCTGTCTCCTGAGAGACTCTGCCAGTGCCTGATAAATACAGAGGCGGATGCTCACAGCCAACCATTGAACTGAGCACAGGGTCCCCAATGGAGGAGCTAGAGAAAGGACTGAAGGAGCTGAAGGAGTTCACAATCCCATAGGAAGAACAACAATATCAATCAACCAGACCGCCCCCCCCGACCCCCAGAGTTCCCCTGGACTAAACCACTGAACAAATAGTACACATGGAGGGACTCATGGCTCCAGCCACATATGTAGCAGATGATAGCCTTGTTGGACATCAATGGGAGGAAAGGCCCTTGGTCCTATGAAGCCTTGATGTCTCAGTGTAAGGGAATGCCAGGATAGGGTAGTGGGAGTGGGTGGGTTGGTGAGCAGGGGGAGGGGGAATGGGATAGGGGCTTTTCAGGAGGGAAACCAGGAAGGGGGAAAACATTCAAAATATAAATAAAGAAAATATATAATTTTAAATAGCCTCATAGAATATCAATTTGTATGAACTTCTAAAAAATATATCCTTATGGACCAGGTAGCCTTTTCTTACTATTCCCAATGCACTTCTTCTTTTGTCTATTTAACCTGACTGCATCTCATCAGCAAGTTTCCAATGATGCCCTGAAATCTTCTATTTCCCATCATTCTCTCTTACAGCATCACACACTTGCTATTGCCAGAAGTCATTGCCACTGCATTTTCTGTGAACATTCTTAGGAATGATTGCATAAAAGTGTTTTGCTATTTGATTGGGTTCTTTAGAACCCAGATAATCATAGTTTTTCTTCATTATTGTTCCCTTAGTGCCAATCTAGTGTTGTATCTTCCAGTTTCAAGAAATGTGTCAAATGCATGTACTCATACTAGCTTTCTTCTTTACAAACATCCTGACCACACACATTAAAGTATAGACAGACTCAGCACAGGATAGACATTTCTTTCAAGCCTATATATTGTTTGTGTATCCTGCCAAAAATATGATGTAAGTATAAGAACTAGATTGAAATTTCTGTGGCTTTGGGACTTGTTATTTTTTTATTGATTTCTCTGCAAACAACTATGTACTTTAATACTAATTTTGTTATTTATTAAATTCCACTCAGAATTTCAAAGAAAATGAAAGATCAATGAATGAAGTGTCATTGTGAGCTACTGTTTGAGCACACCTGTGGCCTTTCCCAGCTGATTTTCAAAGCATTTAAGAAAAGAATAGAGGTTTTTCTTTACCTTTACTTTAAAAATATTATATATTTACATTTTATAAAGTATATGTGATGTTATGTGTGTGTGTTTGTTTGTTTGCTTGTTTGTTTATTTAAAAGGCTTCTTGGCTCTCGTCTTTCTGCCTTCTCCACCTACCTGCTACTCCTGTTTTCCCTTATATTCTCCCCTGTGTAGCTTCATTTCAAGAAAGTAGAATGAGTTTCCCCAAGGATTAAACATGAGAGAGCATAAGTTGCTGTTAATGTAGCACAAATTAGCCTTTATGATGAAGAACCCCAAAAGTCCTCAGAGGAGCTTTTGTCTACAAAACAATTTACTTTCTATCTAACACCTTCCACAATATTAGAGTAACTCACTTCTGTTACAGAGTACCAATGACAAAGAAGGAAGCAGCATTCCAGTGGGATAGATTGTAATCTACATTGTGCCTAAGTTTCAAGAAATAGTTTGAGTAACAATCTTAGCCCTTCATTATAACACACAGGCACGCAGGTGCACGCATGTGCACACGTACACAAACACACAAACACACACACACATACACACATTTATTTCCTATGTAATATCAACCTGCCATTTATGTTTGGATTTGACAAAGAGCAAATACATCAAAAATAGAAAAATAGATTGCAATATCTGACCCTACTACCAATGCAAGCCTATTCCTTGTTTATTCATCACTTGGTTAGTTTTGATTACTATTATTAAAGATAATAAAAAAGACAGTAAGGAAGACATTTGGCCATCTAGTATAACAGACCCATGATTTATGCTATGGAATAATGGATTGAAAAATATGTAAGTCTTTAGGAATTGAAGTTGAATAAATCATGTGACATCTTTCATTCTAGAACTGTATGGTCATATTAAGAATTTAAGACTATATTTGCTATTTAATGTGAATAATCTTCAATTAATCCAGTTATAACATTTCCTTTGAAATAGAATCAAATTTATAACTTGGCATAGTTGTAGAAGCAATCAAAGCTTTGAATTAAATGTGGGCAGATATAAGCCCCCAGAGCCTGGCTTGGCAGGAACGCTTTGTCATTTTGGTCCAGCTTTGAGAATGTTTTCTTAGTCCTTCCAAATGGATGAGGTTTTCCTTAATTGGAATTGGCCTCATCATATAAAGCTTATCTTCACTCCATTTACTATTGATTTCTAAAGGTCTTGCCTCTTACAGTTTTTGAAAACATGAGTTAACCTTTTTGCCTGAAGGAAAATTGCAATTGGGGATGGCATTTCCATTTGCTAAAGTAACATGGCTGAAGAAGCAAGAAAAAAAAAATGGCCGGAGATGCTAACCTGTGGTCCCTACAAAGATGTATCATATTTATAACATAATTTTTTAAACTATGGTTTTATTTTTAATGGAGAGACAATAGAGGGGAGAAGGATAGTGAGAGAGAGAGAGAGGGAGAGACAGAGACAGGCAGAGAGACAGACAGAGAGAGAAAGAGACAGAGAGAGACAGAAAGATTGTCATTCTTTCAATTCTTTCATTCTTTCAAGAACCTTTTGAAAGCTTTGCCCCATAGACTATGACAAAGGTCACAAAGTCATTCCTAATCTCCACATTATCCTCTGTTCAAAAGTGAAAATTTTCTACTGATAATCACTCCTCTACTTTAGTCAATTACAGAAAATGTCACTTAAGGGAAAAGTGTTTTATTGCATGCTATGATATCTGAAGCAGTCCGTGAACCACTGAGTATTGTGACCTTACATACTAGTTATCATCCCAGCAGTTCGAATGTGATCATAATTGCTGGACAGACAGTTCCCTCCAAGGCACTGGGGCTTCACCTCTGTGAAGCAGCTCCAATCTAGTCCATCTAGTACTGCCATCACCCATAGCCTAATACAATGCAGAAGAGAAGTCTGCAAAGGTTCCCTTGAGAGGAGCTGTAGAAACAGTAGAGAAAAATCTTTTGAATCTGTCTTTATACTTCATGCACATAAATCCCAATGCAGTCTGTCATTATATCTTTTTGTAACTTTATACAAGAAGTACAGCCACTGAAAACTATTATCGTCTTCTGTAATTTCAGTTTCTTAGCTGCCCAGTTTCACTTCTGTTCACTATCCCTGCAACCTACGTCTTGTAGATCCTTGTCCTTCTCCTATTCCAGGTGTTTGCATGCCTTTCTCTGTAGTTGAAATGTCATTCTTTATTTCAGTTTCTAAACCCGATGCCTTGAAGACTCTCCCTTGGAATCTTCTCATGGAGATGAAGGAATGGCAAGGCCTGTTTCTAACCTGTTAGAAGGCAGTGAGGTCCAAACCAGAATGTACTTTGTAAGTCCTGAGACATGATGAAATAATATTGATGCTTTCGTCCCAACATCTAGAAAGGTCCAGAGGTCTGTTGGGGGAAGTCTACTTACTCGTCAGGGCTATTTAGAAGTTTTGAGATACAACAAAACCACAACAAATCTCTACTCTGACATCTAGGAAGCCTCCAGTCATTTTCATTGTCCACTCCATAGCCAGCGACTAGACATAGCCTAGCAGATGTTAGCATCAATTGGGAGAGGAGTGTTTGAATTGCTGGCGTTCTAGTGTCTTTTGCTTGCCAAAATATTACACAAAGAGGACAGAAATACTCTCAACAACACTGTGAAGGCTGAATTGAAAAAGACACTTGAAAGTGGAATAGCTCTTCTGAACTTCAAAGTCAAATCCCAGTTTCCCTTTCCTGTAACAGAAAAAAATATATCTTTTACTACAAAAAAACCTTTACCATTATCCAATTCATATTTAGAAATGTGCCTATAAGCACTTTGTTGTCTCCACCTGTCTGTCTCTCACTGTTTTTCTGTCTCTGTGTCTCCTCTGTCTCTGTTTCTCTGCCTTTCTCTCTGAGTGTCTGTCTCTCTGTCTGTCTGTCTGTCTGTCTGTGTCTCTCTCTCTCTCTCTCTCTCTCTCTCTCTCTCTCTCTGTGTGTGTGTGTGTGTGTGTGTGTGTGTGTGTGTGTGTGTGTGTGTTTTCACAGTCAGATGTTACCCATAGATCACTAAGGTCAGAAGTTAGTATGGTGAGCATGCAGTTATTTATGCTTACACAACTTAAATGACTAGTTTTATGTTGAATTCTATCAAACCTTCCTATACTTGTGAAAATTAATTTGATTTCTTTATTATTTCAACACACACATATATTATATATGTGCTATATTTTTCCAACTTGACAATTTTGGTGTATTATACTATCAAAAAATATGGTGACTCTGGCAATGTACTTCCTTGTAAAAATGTAAGTAGGGTACAAAAAATCCTCAACAATCAAAGTATTAGCATTTTATTTTACATTTTTAATATAAAATACAATGCAAAATTTATCAAGAGCAAAATATAACTTTTTGTTATCAATAGTAAAATATTACATCATTCCACTCCATCCCCTTTCCTCTCTTCAACTTCTCTCATTTCCCCAACCCCTTGACTTCCAATCACATTGCTGGCCTCCCTTTAATTATTATGGTTAAACACATACACAGAGATGTCTATGCATAAATGAAACCTGTTGAGTCTGTTTGGTGTTGCACGCACACACACACACACACACACACACACACACACACACACACACATACACACACACTCACATGTCAAGGGCTGAAAAGTTCTTTACAGACAACTAATCAGAGAGCTTGTCCCTCAGAGATTACTTCACCCACTCTCAGGTTGTCTTACTTGCCTGTACTTGTGTGTCTAGGTCAGGACTGAAAGCAAGTCCTTCCATGGTAGCATGTCTATTGGCATCCTCAACATTAAAGTCTTGCTTAAGCAGCCATAGTTGAGATACCTAGGGTGAAACTTAATGCTAGGAGACACCCTCTCACAGCTGAGTTCCTGTTTCTCTGGTTCTCACAATCGTTGTGCTCTCTCTTCAACAATGTGCCCTTTAAATTTTAAGTGGTAGCCACTATTGAGAGCTACTTCAGAGCCTATAGCAAAAGGAGAGTTCCTCTTTAGCCAGAGATTTTTGCTTATTTTATGGTTAAATTATTCCAGGGCCTTATAGATGGTACAAATATTTGATTACCATCAGGTCTTATAAGAAAATATTTTATTATGATTTTACATCAGTGAAGCTAGAAATTATTTGACTACTTGTTAAGGAAGATTATTCATATGTCATGTTTCCTCCCCTGAATTAACAACACAAAGAAACAAAGAAGTAAATTCTAGAAAGATAGTTGATGAGTTTGCTTCCACACAAAGAACTCCTCACACCATATAGCACTGTGTGCCTGGTGATTTAGTCTATAAGTAATATCACCTCCCATATGAACATGTGACCTTCTCATATCATATTGAAATTCTAAGCAAAATGACAAAAAAAGAGAGAGAACTAGTATATACTAAAAGTGAAAAATTGATATTTGTTCTCTTGTACAAGTCATATAATGTAGTGTGGACACAAATATGCAAATATATTCAAATACAAGAACACCAGAGTGCATCCATGAGAGGGTTCTAATAGCACTTCTAATAGCTGTAATAAGGAACAGTAGCATATCTAGTGGCAAGCTGACAACTTGAACACGTTTGAAACTGTGCAGTTATTACCTGCTCTTCAATAGAAAATAGTAAAAACAATAAACAGAAGCTTGGGAAAAAGTAAAATAAGAAATTATATCCAGAATTTGGCATACAAATTCCCTTACATGTCTTTTAAAAAAAGGAGAAAAATTACAATCTGTAATTAGCAATTCAATGAAGAAATGAACTAACCTTCAGTGCGCTGATACCTGGTGTGCTAGAAGGCCTGGGATATTTAATGAACTAGAACAAGAATATATATATTAAGGTTAGCAATTGAAGAGTATCCATCATTCTAGATAATGTTACCCATTATAGTTGGCAATATTTATTGTAAAAAAAATAAAATAAAGCAGAATAATATGTGAGAATAAAACGTTCATCCTAAATACTGAATTTTCCCACAATCTATATAGCTTTTCATAATGCCCGCTTCCCTTTGGGACTCTGATAATTAGATAACCATAAAATGAAAAAAAACAAAAGCTGCTATGGAAAAAGTTAATCATCCTAATTTGATTGCACAGGCTCCTCTCCAGAATCTGATGTGTATAGAGCATTTCTCTGCCCTAAAAGGAGTTGTGATAGTGCCAAATATTTACTTAATTGAACCTCCTGTCTGTCTGTGTTTTAATATGTTACATGTTATATCATTCCAGCTATCTAGAAAGAAAACTAATACCACAACTTAAAAAAAAAACTAAAATCAACAAAAATAACTGTTTTGTGTGACTTTCTTTTAAAGGATGTATAAAACTGCAAATGAGTTCCACAGCAACTAGGCTCGCTGCAAATTACAGTGAATAATTAATGAAGCAAGAACAGTTCCCTAGGATGTTCTCAGCAAAAGGATACCTTATAAACTTCAAAAAAAATCTCATGGCTATAAAAATATTCTGTTGTTCTTATAAATTGAATATAGAACTGTTGATTTCTAAAGGAACAATTTATAGCTCTGAACCATGCTTTAAACTGAGACGCAAACTGCTTATTTCCTAGGAATTTGTAATGTCTTAGAGAACAAATGCACTAAAGGCCGGGGGCACAATCAGAAGCCGGCCGTTAAGCTTCTACCTCTCACCCTGAAGATTGATTTCACTAGTGCTAACAGGATCAGGAAAGCAAGTCAAAACATTTGTTAGCTCTGTTCCCACTGTTCGCCCTTGAAGGTCTGTTAATGCTCTTTTGTAGCCCTCAGGAGTTCCACAGACATGACAGGAGTGCTCACCATTATCTCCGTAGCCTCCAGAGCTACACAATAACACTTCTCATCAAACTTGAAGCATCAGCAAACTTGTTAAATCCTTTGGAAAATACACTGCTTTAACAGGGCTAGGGAGTCATACCAGCCAAGGTCAGTGCTGTGCCGCTTGCTGGTCTGTTTAGAAAATGGAGTGTTTGGTCAATGTTATTAGACTAATATCACAGCAGGAGAGAGATAGAAATATTTAGGGAGAGTTTAAGAATTAAGAACAGGTTATTTTAGGCCAAGATGATCTGATATCAGTAGAATTAAATTGAGACTCTCTACAGTGCTTTGATGTGAGTTCTTCTGCTGGATTCCTTTTATTGAGTTATCTGAGTTCTGGAAATGTCTACCTTGGCTATCATGTAAGGTCACGCTTTTGGGTTAAAGTCAGTTTGTCTCCAGAAGACACTGTGCCTTTACATGTGTGCTTTAACATCTGGCTCAAGAAAAGAGCAGCGTGCTGTAACCCACGAATATGAAATTGTGTTTGTTTGTCTACTAGTTTAACTGTTTACCGAAGCAGTGAAAGCATTATGCTCGTTTATACACGTAGAATTTTAGAACTCAGGATCTAAACAGGTTGCTTGCTGACTGCATGATTTGTCTCCTATTCCACAATCACACATCTGTAAGCTTTTCCCTTCTGCCTGCCCAGGGAAGATTGCACAGGGCCCTGCCCTGTCTGAACAACAGAACCTGAAGCTCGAGCCCTTAGCACAGCCTCTCGGGCTTCTCGGAACCTTCAGTAAAAGTAGGTTTCCAGTTCATCTCCCATTACCTATATCTCATGCTGTAACCAAATTGGATTCTTCAGTCTTATGTCTATCCAAACATGTCTCTTGTTGTTCTCTTTGTGCTTTCTGTTTCTGCCTCTAGTACTTTCCCCTGGATATTTACACCTTTCTTGTATAGTATGCTATGGAAGTTACATTGCTTCTATTCATCACCCATGTGTTTGCATATGTATTCATGTATGCATACAACATGACCTAGGAAGAAGTAGTTGGGAGAGGTGTCTGGGGGATAAAATGGTGAAAGCCCTTGGAAGCTGGAGAAAGTCTCAGTAGAAACTAAGTCCTTCTAGGAATGGTGTAAAGATGACGTAAAGAGATCACTTTTACTTTTTTACTATCCGTAGAACCCAACTGATGTGAATATTGTGTATGTCTCAGACAGAAATATTAGCTTCTTGTTATGCATGGATCATTTCTATTAAACATAACCAACTTGTTAATAATTAATACCAATTTAAAATCCCTAAACCTCCATTTATAAAAGTTTGAAACCTCAAATATTTGACTTTACATAGTTATCACAACTGAGCAAGGTGGCCCCCACTCTCTAATTCCTCAAACACTGTTCCTTACTTTATTGGCATTCCTACCACACTTACCTCATTTTGTAATGGCGTACTCTTTCACTTCCACCAGGTAGGCTATTCCTCAAGGGCACGGTGATCAGCTTGACCCTTGTATCTCTTGAAAATGGCATGCCATCACAAAGAAAAGGCAATCTTAAACAAATGACAAAAATGTTGACTCAAAACTCACTTCCTTAAGTTGTTATATACCATCACACTAAGAAATTGTTCCTTGTGGAGGAAATCAGTAACATGAGTCTTTTCTTCCTTTCCTCTGATGAGGTTAGTTATCTTTGTGAATCACTTATCTTCAGGATAAGCTGTCTAAAATGAATGAATTCATATATTCACACCTGCCTTTCACATTGCTTGTAAAGCATTTGTGTAGTAGAGAATCTCTAATATTAATAGTTTGTGGGCTAGGAATGTTGAAGTATTAAGTGAAAATCACTTGAAATGGAGACAGCATCAAACCCTGACACTATGTAAAGTGCTAAAAACTAAACCCTAGCTATGACTGAGGACATGGTCGTTTAAAAGCCCTATTTCATAGTACTAAGAAACTTAGAGTCTCTGGTTGGTTAGGTAGAATATAAGGCATGGGGGGAAATGTTCATGCTTGAACCCTGTGCATGATAACTAGCATTGGGAAAATTCTTTGGCTTTACATAAACCTTACATTGGCTTTTAATAAAATATGCAATTTGCTTCCATGTTCTTACCTTTCTCTATTGATCCTTTTTAGGACTTAACAGTGTAAGACTCTGAGCCTCTCTAGGGCAGGCCCACTCACCACCATTATGATATCTTTTACATGTTAATTGTTTGGTTAGCTTATTTTTCCATTTTCTTGTACTTATGCAAATGTACAGTGATATCAAAATCAATGATTGCATTTCTTTTGGAAGAACACAACAGATTACACTTCCAGACAGAAAGAGAGCTTCGCTGAATTAAACAATATGTAGTTCTTGGTCTCACTTGCCATCAGAACCCAGCCAGGCCTTGGGAATACTACTTCATTTCATCTTCTTGTTTCCATGGTCATAAGTGAAGCATTTGGTTCATTACTTTCTGAAACCCCTTCTGACTCCTAAGCACGAAAGGTACATTCATGTAATAATTAACATTCCTGTAGTATACAGTGCTTGAGAAAATTAGTGTTTAATATCAAACCGGGGCATGTTTTCAAACAGTTACTTTCAATGAAGCAGATAAGCAATTCCTTTTGGCTTTTTCTCTTAAGGCGAACCTGCCCATCTTTAAAAACAAATCACACTGAATTATAAAATTATCAGTAATTTTGCATAACCCTCAATTTTCTGCATTTGAACATGGATGAAATGCTGAAAACAAAATACTCATCTTGTTCATCACACTGACTGTCATTTAAGCTCTAGGCCCCCAAGGAGAATCTTCTATGAAGCCACTGTTTGCTATGATGTGGTTGTAACACTGAGTGTCATAACCACCTCACAGCATGCAGGTGCTTGCTCCCTTTCTGCCTTGCTCCACTCCTCATACAAGTTAATACTTGTTGTAACTTCCGGTCTCAGAATATTGTTATAAATGAAAACATGTGATTGTTTAAAACAACGATTAGAAATAAGCACCACAGGGGCTGGTGAAATGGCTCAGCGGGTAAGAGCACTGACTGCTCTTCTGAAGGTCCTGAGTTCAAATCCCAGCAACCACATGGTGGCTCACAACCACCTGCATGACGCTGTCTGACCAGAGTGAGTAGAGGTCCTAGATCAAATTCCCAACAACTCCACGAAGGCTCACAACTACAGTGTACTCATCTACATAAAATAAATAAATTAAAAAAAAGAAGAATCAAGACAAAGAGAATATTGAAATTTCGGTTGTAGGTTAAGACAATATTCAATCCATAAAGATATAGAAATGTCAGTAAAGTCTAGGGTGTCTTATATGTTTAATGAATGACCCATGCAAGTCCACACATATCCACACTTAGTAGACTTGAGATTTTAATTAATGAAACTATCCAGACTTCACCAGTAGGAGTCTAGGATTTCGTTGTTTTGCACAACATCCAAAAACTAATTTTAAATGCAGTAACCAGTATGAAATTCAAAAGTTTTGATTACTTCTTTAATAAATTTTTGTTTGTTCCTATAAAATGAAGTATTAGTCTTCATATTTTAAGAAAGAAATGCTAATTTTGTATGCTTTTTAATAAAATTTAAGATTATATCCTTAACATATATTTCTTGGAACATTTAAATTCTGTTAGCAGTTTTTTAAAAATATTTTTTATTATTACATATTTTCCTCAATTACATTTAGAATGCTATCCTAAAAGTCCCCAATAACCTCCCCCCTACTTCCCTACCCACCCATTCCCATTTTTTGGCCCTGGCATTCTCCTGTACTGGGGCATACAAAGTTTGCATGTCCAATGGGCCTCTCTTTCAAGTGATGGCCGACTAGGCCATCTTTTGATACATATGCAGCTAGAGTCAAGAGCTCCAGGGTACTGGTTAGTTCATAATGTTGTTCCACCTATAGGGTTGTAGATCCCTTTAGCTCCTTGGGTACTTTCTCTAGCTCCTCCATTGGGAGCCCTGTGATCCATCCAATAGCTGACTGTGAGCATCCACTTCTGTGTTTGCTAGGCCCCGGCATAGCCTCACAAGGGACAGCTATATCACGGTCCTTAGCAGTTTTAAGAGAACACACTTTTTATTCACCTCTCAACAACCACTGTGCTTTTGAGAAATAATTCATAATACAATACTACCCAATGAGATGTTGGGTTGTCTTCAGCTCCAGCTTAATAGGCAGAAAAACAAAACAAAACAAAAACCTCAAAGCCCCTGTTGCTTAACACCAATGTAAATTAATGCTTGACACTTATTGAAGACCTATACGCATTTCCCAGGACAAATAACAAAAATATTGTGGTCTTTTGTTTTTCATTTATTCCTTACAATCTTTTGAAGCACAAACAACTAATTGGGGATCAATACAGAAAATAACCCGTTTGACCTGATTATACTAAATTAGTGAAGAGTTACCTGGAGAATATTAAAGTACTTCTCTGGCACAAATACTTTCTAAAGCAGGATAGTGGCCCCCATGGTCATGTGACCATGTCCCCACATGCTGTCCTTTAAAGCTGATACTTTGTCTTTCTTTTCTTTTCTTTTCTTTTCTTTTCTTTTCTTTTCTTTTTCTTTCTTTCTTCTTCTTTTTTTTTAATCCTTCTGCATAGCAACTTACTTGTGTACCTTAGAGCACTGGTAGGTTTATAGTAACCTCTTTTCCTTTCCTGGCCTCTCTTTTCATGTTCTCTGTCTTCTCTTTGTTTCTTTATCCCTTTCTGTCTCCAGAGAGAATTGTACAGGCTTTAGGGGGCACAAAATATGGTCTTAAGACTGCAAGACTTTCAGACTCTCAGACTCTCAAGCTGTGCTTTCATCCATGGATGCTACGGTTCATAGAGAGCTCTCTCTGGTAAAATGTGTTTTATGTGCAATTAGAGATTACCCAAGGAGATAAATGCTGCAGACTACTCGTGTGAAAATATCAGGGAAACCTGTAATAGCCACAAAACAGAAAAGTCCCGAGAAGCTGTGACAATTGTATTTCAGTGTGGTAAGTATGGTAGACCTATCATCGGAGGTTCAATTAAGGACACTATAAAAGCGCAGGCCCCATTTGCCTTATTTTTCTCTAGGGTTTTAGGTCTCAACCTCACCACTTATTAGTTCTACCCATACCATATTTATTGAATTTGTACGCCTGCAAAGCTGTTTTGCAGCTGGCAGAGTCTAAAAATTATTGGTAATTAACATTAATGGGCAGGGACATTTTCAGTGGAAATTAAAAAAAAAATCCTTTGGTGCCAGGCATAATAACAAGATCGGCAGGCTGGGTCTTCTGGCATTCTCATTTCCTCCTTGGAAATAAGCTTTGCCCTGTGCCCTCATTTATGCAGGAAGAACTGGGGGTGTGGGGGATGGTTCTTTTCATATTGGAGATCTCAACATACTTATGCCATCAAGAAACAGCTACATAAACCATGATTGACATCACAAAGCCTTTGAGGCTGCTCTACCTGTAAATTGGCGCCTTTGGCGCCTGCATTGTGAAATTCTGCTAGAAGTAACAGACCAATTTAATACTCGAGTCACCCTTGCCTGTTTCTTTGATTAGCATCCATCTCATTAGAAAGTGACACCGTCTTATTGATTCCATTCTAGCCCTGAACGAGAAGATAAGAGAAAGAGTGAAAATGTGACAGAGATAAGAGACTCCCAAGGTGATCCATGGGTGGTGTCCAAAAGAAAGGATTGCTTCTGGTCTCAGTGATGGGTAGTGGGGACCTTTCTCTGAGCTGTGGAAAAATCTTTTAACTGTATAATTTTTTACTTGAAAATCTATTCTGCTGCGCTTTGTGGGGGAGTAATGTCATGCTTTAGAGCACGTTTCTTTCGCATTTTATGTCTGTGTGAGAAGCAGATTGCAGAGATGCTACAATGGAGAGCTGCATACAATCTCTCATCAGTTCCATGTCTGCTTGTTGCTTGTTGCTCAGAAACTAAAAGACAAATAAGATTTTGTACTTCTAGGTATTTTCTTTTAAAAGAAAACAATACTCGATGTTTGATCAGTTTAAAACATACAACATCCCTATGAAAACTGTTTAGTTATTATCTTCAATTCTAAGAAAACGGGTGTGTTTTCCAGGGTTTAGCAACTGATCCAAAGAGGAAGACAGAGTAAAACTTGAGTACTGACACTAACCTAAATTCCCCTGGCAGCTAGGCTTCTCTCTGTACTCTGTTCTGAGTATTATGGGTTATGTTTTGACATTATTAGAGACAACATACATGTATAACCTTTGAAGATTCTTTTGTCTAAGTTCTATTTTAGCACCTAAATTCTTGCTCCTTTTTTTGGATATGTCTAATATTTTTATAATGTCAAATCTTTTTTATAAGCCCATGCCAGGTACTGAAATCAATAAAACATGAATAAGAATAATTTAAACTAAGGATTGAAGGCAAAGAATACTAAAGTACTAAGTAGAATGAATAAAGAGTCAAGTAAAGGATCATAGACAGTGTTTGGACTCTGTAGAAATACCACAACATTATTCATTTGAAGTGTACACTTACTGTGAGTCACTATTCTTTTAGTTTAGATAAAAGATGATAATTTTCCCATGCCCATAGCTGGCCATTAGCATAACACAGCCTAGGTTGCTAACCCTGGTTGTTTTATTCTAGTAAAGACTAGGCCATATATTTTCTTCCAAACTGTATACTGCTGCTAACAGCTACACGGAGCTAGCTCGGGGCCACAGTTTAAGAACAGGTGAATGGCTCAATAGTACAAATTAAGACAGGTGTCAGAGTCACTCACTACTCTGCCTTCATGTGTGACCGCGATTTCAGCTCTTCCAGGTCACACTGCATTAATATGTTTCTGATGTTTTCGGGCAGGTTTTTTATCTCTACTTTCTCTGTTTGGGAAAGTTGATCTGACAGAAGTGAATATGTCAGGTTGGGAATGGGACAGTTGCTTGAAAAATATATTTATTGACAATTTTCTTTCTTGTGATAATATCAAGTTGTTTTTCACATTTACCTATGTCAAATATGATTTTATATTATATGCTGCAAATTACAGATTTGATGTTTTTTTTTTCATAAAACTGTTAAAAGATCCTGCCACGGCACATGGAGTGATGGCTCAGTGGCAAAAGGTGCTTAATGCCCTTGCATAGAAGCAGAGATCACTTCCAGCCTCTCATTGGGCAGCTTACAACTGCCTGTAACTCCTACTTCAGGAACCTGAGGCCTCTGCAAGCAGCTACACTCACACAGAGACACAGATGCATACATAAGTGATTCTTTAGGAAGTTCCCATTTTATTTATTGTTATTAATTATATTTTATTTACTCAGTTATGACATAAATGTATATCATATATGTCAATATATCATATACATGCATGTGGCTATGCTTTTAAATATCTGTCTACAATTCATTTCCTGTTCTTATTTAGGCATCACAGTTATTTTTTCATGTCTTAAGAAAATATGTGTATGTATAAAAGCATGCAGCATATTATTCCTTTATTTGCAATATTTATTAATATTTATTTTTATTTTATATGCCTGAGTGTTTTCCTGCATGTATGTGTGTGAAACATGTAGATGCTTGGTGCCTATGGAAGTCAGAAGAGGATGTTAGGTTTCCCCCAAACCAAAGTCACACACCGTTTGTGTTCTGGGACGTGACCCCTAGTCCTCTGCAAATGACAGTGTTCTTAACTGCTGAATCTTGTTTTCATCCCAGCAAACTTTATCTTTATAACTTGATTTTAATAAGATGTGAAGTTTTAAATTATGTAGTAGATTTCTGTCTCGTTTGTACTAGCATGACTCCACTGTTGCCTCCTGCTTTAGAATGAGTGCATGTTTACTTTACACCTATACTGTTCATCCAGTTAGAAGCAGGGGCAGTGCAGGATGACAGCAATAACACACCTGCCCACTGAACTCCAGGGAATATCTGCTCTTTCCACAGGGCCTGATCAGTAGTCACTGGACATTCTCAGCTTGTTGAAAGCAAAAATAAATTCATAAGTTTATATTAAGCCTTTCTATAGTAACCCTTCATACCTAAAAGCATATGTATTTCATCCTTTTTAACGAAAATAGTTTCTTTAGTAGAGTTGTTGGCATAAATTATCAGTGCTTTTCAAACATCAGTGTGCAAGGTGGCATGAAGAGCTCTGCCTGCTGGTAGGGTTCCTTTGACTTCTCAGAGCAGAGCAAGCAGATAAACGTTCACGAGTGGATTGGAATTATATAGTTCCACATATGATTCAAGTTTCATGGGTGTCTTTTAATGTTGGGATTTCCCACTCAAGTGACAGGGATGGCCATTCAGAGTTAAGTCTTTCATGTTCAAATATTTATACAACCAGCAAAAAATAGGTAGCAACTGAAAAGGCAAATTATTAATGAGAGATATGTTTTTAATATTTTAATGCAAACACATGTAACAAGCAGGATGAGATTTTAAGAAGTGTCGCCAAAATTTTCAGCCCAAGCGCACTATTGCCTACCTGCCTACATACCACCTACCTATCAACTTCTCTACCTACCTGTGTAAAACTTTCTAGTCCTACCCATTCCCACATTTCACTTGTCCTTCTAGGTAAAATTAATATTTTGAATTCAGTTTGGAAACTCAAAATACAATGAATAAATCTTATACTTGTTCATTTTCTTTTTATAAGTAAAGTTTGTCCTATATTGCAGGCTCTATGGATAAGGTAGAGAAATAAGTTTCCTCATGAATAGAACTCCTGTAATTCATTATGTCATGAATCTGCAAGAATCCACAAGATCAGAGTTTTCATAGTATAAAATGATGAAACCTTGGTTATCTCAGTAATAAAACATTCAACCTTTGGAAAAGTGAGGCGAGCCCTCTAAGCAGTTGATATTTCCTTTGAAAGCAATGAATTTCACAGCTTCGAAGTAGTGTTTGTCACATAGAAAAGCCAAGATGTTTTCAGATGGGGAGCAATTATGGAAATGTAAAACACTCTCAGGCATAACATGTGACACTGAAGAAAATGCCACAGAAATAATGAGTAGGCCATTAGCACCGTCAGAGCAAGGAGGGGAGATAATTTGAATTCCATCGCTTCTTATAGTCATATGGTCACAAGCATATTAGCAAGTGACAAGTCGAAAATAAAGTATATGTGATAGACACAAATCTTTCCTGGTGACAAACTATGAGAAAAGGAAGTAAGCCATTAGATAAACAATGTTAATTTTTGCTAAGTTACTATTCTCAAAAGTAGGAAGTGGCCCTGTCTAAAAGGCACTAGCCATGTTTTACATTTTAATTACCTAATAACTAATGTCCCAGAGTAGCTCCTGGAATCTGTGATTAATTTTAGTTACAAGTTTCCTTAATCTTTGAATTTATTTTTCTCACTAATTAACCCTATACTTAATGCATATTTCATACTGGACCCATTGACTGCCCTTTGTGGATGCTGGCAATATGACTAAAATATCTAGCGTTCAGTTTTCATTACTGTCATTTTTGGAGTGCTATGTGACCTTGCTCTTCTCAGCCACACCCTCTACTCTCTAGGGCTCTCCTAAGAGAAGGAATGTCAAAATTCTACTTTTAGTTCAGAATCTTATACTACCTCTTAGAGCTTACCAAATATTTACTAGTGAGCAGGACCAATTACATATTACATATATTTTCATATACTTTTAATGATATTCTTACACTTCAGTGGGAACTGCATGAGGAACATGACAGCATGCAGGTCTCCAACTGGCTTGAAATCTTCCTACCGTAATGGATGAAATCATGAACAGTGGAGAACACAGAGGAAGTGCATGTGAAAGCATTTAGGACAGGTCACATTAGAGACCTTCCTGAAAGCAAACCACATGCTGAGAATAGGCAAGTTCACTATGGTGGGATCTTAAGGACATCCTAAGATGCTCTATACTAACCTTCAGTTTACCTGCCCTCATTCCGCGACAGCTCACTGATTCGGGTTTCCTAGTCTCTCTCCCATTTCTCAGTTCAGCGCCTTACTTATCATCTGGTTATATTTCGCATGTCTAGGACTCTCCACACATTGTTGTGATTCACCAGTGTGAGGTCAACAGAACCTCAGTGTCTGCGACTGCCATTTCTACCTCTCAATCAGAGCCCCATGTGTCCACAAACCTGTCAGTTTCCTGCATAGATCAAATGTCTTTTTCCGTCCTCCAGTTTTTCCTACCCTGGATATAGCCACACAGCCCATCCTCCTGTTTTTAAAAGAATACCTTACATCGAGCTGTATGGTAAAGAACAGTTAGAAGACTATATTCCAACGGTCCATGTCTTCTTATCCCCACTCTAAAACAACTACAGGACATTATGTAAAATTTAACGCATGGCATTTTTGCCATTTTGGTAACAAAATTTACCTCCAAATTTGCTGAGATTTTCTGACTAACAATTAATTCCTTTCATATTAAGGTACATATGTGTTTTGTTTTGTTTGAGATGACAATGTCCCTAGTAGATAAATTGGTCTGGGAATTGAGGTCCTCTTGGGCCTCTCCTGACCCTGATATGTGCAGGAGACTGTGAGACCACAATCTAGGCACTTTTTTGTTATATTCCTTGTTACACTTTTTAAATGATGATAAAAATAAACTTTATTTTTTCCAAGTCAAAATCTACTCTACTTTTCTAATAGTGATAACTTTATGACCTGCAGAAAAGAACTAAACTAATTAGAATGGATATTTCTTTTTAAACTGACGTTGTTATAACTGGTCATGTATAGTCATTCTTTAATTTCAGAACACTGTGCTTTGACCCTTTAGAAGAATACTTCTTAGTTATAAAAAAAATGAAAAGAAACATACAACTAAACAATTAGAGGTTATGAAACTCTCTCTCAGAACAAATCTCATGTGAGTTCACAGAGACTGAGCAGGTCTAGGACATGCATGGGTCTTCACCAGGTCCTCTGTGTGTATGTATTCTATTCCAATTTAGTGTTTTTATGGGACTTTTGAGTGAGCAAATGTATGGGTCTCTGATTCTTGACCTTCTTTGGGCTCTTTTCCTTCAGTTAGTTTGTCTTATCAAAATTAAATTTAATGTGACAGGTTTTGTTTTACCTTATTATATTTTATTGTTATGTTTTATTATTATCTCTAAGAAGCCTGTTCTTTTCTAATGAGTGACAGAGAGAATGGATCTGGATGGAAGAAAGGTGGGTGGAAACTGGGAGGAGAAAGAAGACACCATAATCAGGGTATAATGTGTGTGTGTGTGTGTGTGTGTGTGTGTGTGTGTGTGTGTGTATGTATGTATGTATATCTTTGGTCTTAACTGATGTTTTAACTGACCAATGTCTCCTGCTTTACTCACCAAAAATGAAAAACTATAGGGTAAATAAAATAAATCTTAAATGGCTGGGAAGATCTTTATTGAAATATAGATAAACTAATTGTGGATTGAAAAATAAAAATATGTGTATAAACATAGGACAGTACCTTTGTAAAACAGTATTAAAATGTTTGTCTAGTTTGATAATAAATAAGGTGAGACTATTCTACTGAAAGTTGCAATCTTCCTCAACATAATTCTTTGATAACTTGAAGTACTTGCATTCAGATCTTTAGAATAACATCTACTTATTAGCTTTCCTTCCATCCTATAGTTTGAACTGGTGATTAATTGTTGCTTGACTTTACCCACCACAGAAATATCAATCTAAGTTCTAGCAGATATTTCCAAGTCTTTAATGATATAACTTATTACTTGAAACTCTACATTCAATTTCCTTGTCATGTGGAATTCGGAAAATTTAATTTGGCTCAGCCAAGTTAATTGCACATACAGATAATATAAAAATTGCATCTATAAAAACTCATTTATCTATCAGATAGCATGCTGAAAATTTAATGTGTCAGATACTTTAATCATTTACTTCTATTCTTAAAACTTTTAACACATGGTAATAGAGATTTTGTTGATGTTATAAAAATACACATTGATGGATATGGCTGTTGATTAACATAATCACAAATGTTTTATTTACTATCATAAACTCATAGCTCTCATATTTTTAAATGTGAATAGTCAGTCTCCAAGAAGCTTTTGTATCTGTTCTTCGTAATGGTTCTTTCTAGTGGAGGAAGTCTTTCTCCAATGCCCAAAAGAGGAAAATGTCATTCATTTATATTCTTTTCACTCCTCATCCTTATTAATTAGTATATAACTTTGAGGAAAAATTGGTCCTGCTTTATAGGAGTGGTACATATATATATAACAAAACTTTATATACACACCAGTAAATTAGTTTTATAAGACATGAAATGGAACAGATATGTAGAAATTTGCTAATTCAAGAATGGGTTAAAGTATCCTGAAGGAGCAAGCAATAAAAATGTTTCTAAGTGTGTAATGAAAACATCATAAAAGTCCAAGGCACTCACTTTCACTTGAGTTTTATGACCACTGTAGAAATCATGGCTACAATTTTGAATTACTGGTTAAAATACTATTACGGCTTTTTAGACATGCAATTGCCAATGGAAAATCATCAGAAGATGAAGCTGGGGTATATTATTTATAAGGATTACCTACTTAAGTACTGAGCACCAGGGTGAGATGACAGTTGTTGCATATTAGAGTTGCTCGGTGCCTCTTCCTCTGTTTAATCAGACAGAGAAAAAAAAATCTATTACATCTATAACTAGACCTTCCTTTTTGCTGAAATGTCTCAAATAAATGCCTTTAGGTTTAAAGAACTTTAGAATTCCCTAAGGCTTCACTCTCTAACTTTCATGTAAGTTGCTAGGTCATTAAAGGGTCTGTAGATTTCAAAGGATTGTAAATATGAGGGTAAAGTTTGACCTAGCGCTTATTGCAACAACATACACACATATAGTAAAATTATATATAAAATGTACACAGCACTTATTTACTATTTTGTCATGTTAGAATGAATAATTCTTGTGTCTTGTGACTCATGCTATCATGTTACCATTACCACTTTCCATGTTCACAATGGTTTCACCATGACAAATTGAAGTCCTGTATTCATCAGTCAATAATCCCCTGTATTTCCCTACCCTTAAGCAACAGTATCATCCATTTTACCTTCTTTTCTACAGATTTACGGTAGTTCAAATTTATAGGGTCATATAAAATTTGCCCTGTTAAGAGCAACTATTATGAATCTCTCAGAAACATTTTCCTTTAAGACCTTACTGGAAGCTAACTATAGGACCATCAGGTACCTTCCAAATGTCTCCTCAATGTCCTTTTTATTACAGATTCTTCCCGCTATCCACCTCTTTCTAACAGGACAATTTTATGCCTTACATTCTTGCTTATGGCAACATAATTCCAATAGATATTATAATGTCAGTGATAGTTGCTATAAATTGATGCAATGTGGTGGCATTTTTCTCATTACGTTATGTAGTAACCCAGCAGTTGATTGTATCATGTGGTTTCTACCAACAATGAGACAACAGTATTTTGTCATCCAAGTTGATATTTATCATGGATATTGTTTTGCCTCTTGTGTCAGCAGTGCCTTTATCATCATGTGACTAGAGGACTTGGTGGATACCTGAACACTTGGCCCCGAGTCTTATGTGTGTTTAGTATTACTTAATTCAAAAGAATTCATGTGAGAGTAAAAACATATGACAATGGGCAATGACAGTGAAAAAGCCACTAGTATTCCTACTCATCTCATTATCTAAAAATAGATATCCTAATTATAATAGTAATATAACTTATTAAAGAAATAAGTTTAGAAAATTTGTACAACTGGAGACACACAGGATACATTGAACAAAATGATGTTTCACTATTTTTTTAACTTTAAACAAAATCTTATTACACAAAGGTTGTCACATAATTGGATAATTCTCTACTTGGTACACAATCATTCCCACCCTCCACAGAACTTCTAATTTGGTGACCCAGCACTACAGTCCTGATGCTAACAGAACAGTAGAGATGCCTCAGTGATATAAATTGAAAGCATGACAGTGATAATAGGGCTCTTGCACCCAGCATCAGGATTATACAAATGTCAGTAGTAAACCATTATACATTGTCAATGGAAACCAGTAACTGAGAGTTACAGTGATCAGCCAGCCTTCTCTTCAGTCATTTTCTCAGGAGTTATCAGTGAGGAACCTGCCTTGAGCTTACTGTCACAGTTCATTGATAAGGGCAAAGCACTATTCTAGGAGTTAGAACATGCCACCTCCCGTACCTGTTCCCATTGAACCCATTGCACACATTTCAGGGTCCTTATTTTCTTTAGGGATTTCTGTCACTACAGCTTTGGCTGCAATTAGCAAGGAAGCCACCCCAGCAGCACCCAGTAAGGCAGTTTTGTTTTTTGTTTGTTTGGTTTTTTTGTTTTGTTGTTTTTTGTTTTTTGAGACAAGGTTTTTCTGTGTAGCCCTGGCTGTCCTGGAGCTCACTTTGTAGACCAGGCTAGCCTCGAACTCAGAAATCCTCCTGCCTCTGCCTCCCAAGTGCTGGGATTAAAGGTGTGCACCACCACTGCCCAGCTCAGTAAGGCAATTCTTACAACCTTAGTTGAATCAATGATTCCATTTTCCACCACGTTCACAAAATCTCCAAGCATGGCGTCATAACCAACTTCTGAGGAACTCTGCAGAATTTTCTCAACTATGAAAGGTCCTTCAACACCTGCATTCTTAGCAATTGTCATTGCAGGGATTTTGAGTATCCTTTTAATAATTTCTATACCTATTTTCTGATCTTCATTATCAGGCTTTAATGAATCCAAGGGTAGGGTGCACAGAAGCAGACACAACCCCTCCTAGAACAATGCCTTCGTCTACTGCTGCTCTTGTAGCCCTGAGAGCATCTGTAACTGTCGTTCTTCTCACTCAATTCCACACCACTTGTCCCTCCATGCTTGAGCGCAGGTACTCCTGAGAGTTTAGCGAGCCGCTCATTCAGCCGTTTCTTTTCATATTCACCAGCTGTGATGTCTAGCTACTCAGGGAATATATCTTTCAATTTGAGCTTCGACACATTTTGCTCTCAATAGCATGGCATCATCTTTGGTGACAATCATCTTTCCAACTTTTCATAAGTCATGAGCTTGAACATCTTCAAGATTTAATTTCAACTCCTCTTTTCCAAACACCGCACCACCAGTGGCAATAGCATATCTGTAAGCTGGTTCTTCCTATTGTCCACAAGTCCTGAAGCTTTAATTGCTACAACCTGAATACCAACTTTGAGCCTGTTTGAAACTGGTGTGTATAGAGCTTCTCTGTCAACATCTTTAGCGATTATGACCAAGGACTAGCAATTTCAAGAGCAGGTACAATAGGTTTGACACTAGAAAAAAATTTTTTTTCACTCAAGAGAACGTGAGCATCTTGGAATTCACATTTCTGACCTTTTGATATGTTAATAAAATATGGGGAAATATATCCTTCCCTGTAATGACACCCTTTCTTCCAACTTTGTTCATTGCATCCAAAATGATGTTTTCAATGACTTGGTCTCCATTTGCAGGACTTGTAGCAACCTGAGAAATTTCTTCAGGGGTTGCCACAGGTTCAAATTGTTTCTTAAGTACAACAATTACAGCATCAACAGCCAAAATCACTCCTCTCCATATTTTCACTGGATTAGCCCCTTTGCTAATCTTCTCAGAGCCATTCTTGGCAATAGACTGTGCCAGAACAATAGCAATGGTAATGCCATTCCCAGCCTCTTCATTTATGTTATTGGCAACATCCTGAACAAGTTTAGCACCAATATTTTTTTATTTGTCCTTTAAATCAATAGACTTTGTGATAGCAACACCATCCTTTAAATCAATTAACTTTGTGATAGTGACCCTATCATTTGGGACTTGCCCAACTCTGTTCAATGATCACAATTTTTCCCTTTGGCCCTTACAGCATTGGCTAAAAGAAGAACTGTAGGTAGTCAGAGCATTTCTGCAGGGTGGGGGAAGCATAACAGGTGAGGGGGCGAGTGAGGGACTAAACACAGGGCCAAGGCTTTACTATTGACGTAGATGTATATGGACTAAACTTCAAGGGTCTGGCTGGGGAGATAACTCAGTTCATAACGTGCTTACTGCATGAGCATAAACATCTGAAGTTTATCTCCAGTACCCATCTGCATATCAGGCACAATTGTGGAAGCAGGACAATCTATGAGGATCATTGACCGGACATCCTAGCTAAACTAGTTAGCTTCAGGTTCAGTGTCAGACTCCATTTCAAAAACCTGATGTAGACAGTGATGGATGAAGATAACCAGATGATACCCCAGATGGAGGAAGAGGCCCAGAATGGGCCTCTGTCCTCTAAACACATGCTAAACCCTAAACCCTCTCTCTGTCCACACACAACACATACACACACACACACACACACAGAGAGAGAGAGAGAGAGAGAGAGAGAGAGAGAGAGAGAGAGAGAGAGAGAGAGAAGAGAGAGAGAGAGGGGGCAGGGATGGTGAAATATTGTTGACATTACAAATATAATTTTTCAATAGCTACTTTGGGAATATCCAAATCTTAAATCCTATGGTATTGGAGGACAGCTCCAGTGGGAAAAGCCATGCTTACAAAACCTGAGCTGGCCACCAGTTTCAGAGTGAGCCTATGGTTCATTTTGGTTTAACAAGCATAATGAAGGTTCCTGGATGATGAAGGAATAAAACAAAGTCAGCAATTTCCTATGTGCTACTTCAGGCAAATTGAGCAGACAGCAATAGGAGTTGTGCTGGTCAACTGCATAGAATATATAATGATCTAGGGCACAAATATAATGTCTGTAAGGAAGGCTCAGCACTGGGTTGAAAGATGTAGGAAAATCTCATTACTGGTATGGTCAGTTCAATTCCATGGGCTACACTTTTATAATAAATATAAATAAAAGAAGCAAACTGAGCACCAAAATGTATGACTTTCTGTTTCCTGGCTGTGTGACCAGAGGTGTCATGGCACTGGCAGGTGTCATGCCTTCCCAACCATGACAGACCATGATAGCCTCAATCTGTGAGCCCGAATAAACCCCACCTTCCTTAAGTTGTTTTTGTTGGGTATTAAGAAGAGTAACTAATAGGAGAGCCCAAGAAGAGCTGTTTAGTTCTTATGTCCTGTGGACTGACAGACAGTTCTATAATGTATTTCACAAAGGATTCATGAAGAAAATCTGTGGAGGCAAAACCAGCCACCTATAGTGGAAACTCTAATTGCACATGTTTGTACTGACTTTCCCTCAATGCCCCTTTCCAGTTTTACTCTGTGCCTCATTCCACAGTTACGGAATAAAGCGAAAATAAACTATGTCTTTGCTTCAAGTTCTGCCTTCAATAAATAGAAGAGAGCACATGCTTTCTAAATTTGATTAACTATATCATCCGGATTTATACTGTGGATGCTCATAATTTTTTTTATATTTAATTAAAAAAAACCAAAATAGCCTCCCACTCAATGCATTGGGACCACAGTTTCCTCTCCCTCCACTCTTCTCACCCCCCACTTCCTGTACCCTAGATCCTTCTCGTGTGTGTGTGTGTGTGTGTGTGTGTGTGTATTCTTCAGCACAAAACTGTTACAATGATCATTTACTGTGGTGCAGTGATTGGATGGACTTCCACATATTTTACTGAAAAAAATCAGTTTGCAACATGAATTCTATTTTTTTTTAATTGCCAAATGCTTTGACCCTCTTATTTGCTTTAATAGAGAGTAGCTTAACAAAACTATCATTGCTTTGGCTAGGCATAATTACAAATTCCAGTTATAAGAAATTTGGGGAGTGAAAGCAAGAGGATCTGTAAAATATCGTCACATAAGGGTGAGAATCTTTTTACATGAGAAAAAGGTACTCACTGCCTTGTAATGATATTTCATTTTTTATGAGAATTTGGGAATAAGTGGCATAAATCATTTTATACTATATTTTATCAAAGTAGAGCCCAGAACCCAGAAGAGTGAGTAATTTTCTCAAGAAGAATCAAATGTGGTAGGTCCTAAAAATAGGTTATTGTATTTAGTAATTGTTAAACAGATTTCCTAGTTCCTGGTTTTCATTCCTTTTCTCATCAGATTTAAGTGTGTTCCAATTTTGAACACTTAATTTGATACCCTTATAATTTTTATGAGAGTTTAATTACTTATTGAAGATGAAAGCACATTTGACTTCCACAGTAATCGCTCCTTATCCACCAAACTGATTTGTCATTTGAGAGTTAAACTTTAAATTAAATTTAATAAAATTAAAATCCAAGTTAAAGGAGCTATGAGCTCTCCTCCTCCTCCTCCTCTTCACCTTCCCCCTTCTCCTTTTCTCTGTTAAAGAAAACGTACTCATACAATATATCCAGACCATAGTTTTCCCTCCCCCCCCATCCTCCCAGGTCCTTGCCACCTTCTCTCTGCCTCAGATCCACTGCTCCTCTGTTTCCTCTGCAGTAAAGAACTTGCCACATAGAGGCAAAAAGCAAACAGGACAAAATGAGATACAATAAGACAAGACCAAAGCCCTCATACTGAGGCTGTGTAAGGCAACCCAATAGGAAGAAAACAGTCCTAAGAGCAGACAAAAGAGTAAGCAGCCCCCTCACTAAGTATGAAGTCCCACCAAAACAGCAAGCTAATAGCCTTACCAGATACACAGAGGACTTGTGTATTTATGGCTATGAAAATACTTCAAGACAGACAACTGAGGCACGAACAATTGGTTTTTTACACCAAATCTTTTGGCATGTTCCAGTGAGTACAAGGCATACAAGATTGTATTACTGTTCTGAGGAGGATCCTGGCAATCTCAGAGATGGTTCCACGCCTTTTTCTTTTTCCATAACAGTACTCAAAGGAGGAGAGTGAAAATAAGCCAAGTGTGGGTAGAAGGTGAAATAAACATAGGACTACACCAGCAGGACTCCACATTTGGAGCAACAGTTACTGAGAGGAGTGAGGGATTTCTTCATAAATTGCCAGGGCTAATTGGTACACTTCCCATGGGCACATCATGTAGAAGAGCTGGAAATTGCAAAGCTTTGAGCCAAATCGTATGTCTACTCTACCACACACTTCTCTTAGTATTCTTTCTAATTCCAAAGTGATCAGAAAATAGCTGTCCCCTGAGAGATTGATAAATGGAGCCATGACACAGTGAAGGAGCAAAGTATTATATAAGCATAGGTTAGGTATAAACATGGAAAAGCAGATTAAGTGACTGTGAGTAGTTAAATCTGTGGGCAAATAGAGAAATGAAATTATTTTCTATAATATTATGAGATGTAAATGATGATTATGAAACAAATTTGTCCTAATCCTGTATAGATATGGGGATGTATATAATTGCCCAGTAGGTTGACAACAACATATGAAGTTATTTACGACTGAGAAGACATTCTCTATTTAGCAGCAATTCCATATACTTTTTACACATTCTGCTTTAGTAAAAACCAAATGGATACACTTTTGCTGTCTATAAATTTTAGAACATAATATTTCATAGCAAACAAGACATGGGAATCCATGCATAACAAAGCTCAGGAAATGCTCTTTGACCTTGTGCTAAGCAGGACATGCTGGTCTTGGATCACCTTCAGGAGGAAAACATATTGTCTCATTTGAAAGATGCAGATATATTTAGCCAAATAAGAACCTGCCTCATTTAAGAGTTTTATAGCAAACACGAATGGAGAGTAGTTTGCATAATGTTCTTGTGTTCATTTAATAGTGTTTATCTTTTATAAGGCTCTTTACATAGGTGCTGGCCACCTGTCAGCAACATGATTTTTATGGACTCAGCCTGGTCTAACGCCCTTGACATATAAAATCAACAGTCTTAGAAGAAGAGTGTGTTGAGCGTGCTGAGGCAACTGCTAATTCTGCATTCCGTAATTCATCTTTTGTCAGGGAAACAGAGAAATTTGAGTTACAGGAAGAAGATGCATTATAAAATTCTCTCCGGTAACGTAAAATAATCTATATTTTTCTGAATTTTTTCAAAGTTGGTATACAGCTGCATTTTATACACTAGCTACATGGAAACCAAGCCAAATACCATTCACATAATGTTTTTTTTTGTCTCAGTGTTACTTAATTTTACATGCATTCTACTTAGAAATATTTGTTTTATAATTGTATTAATGAATAAAGGCTTTGGGACTACAAAAAGTTGCTTTAACTTATTTTTGGTAAAATAAGACAAGTAATGTTTCTCTCCACATTTGCATAAAATCTGTCAAGCTCAGTTTTTTTACACATATTTATTGACCTACATCCTAGACAGATTTTTGCACGACAGTGAATAAACACAGTCCTACAAACCTATACACGGGGAGACATTTCTATTCATAAAGCATCCATGCCTTAAAGGAGAAAGCTGTTTATTATTCATTTGTCCAATTAGATTCCAACTTCCTCTAAATTATCATGAACAAAGAGAAATGAAGAAGGTTTCAACCCATGGGAAATTCTTCTTGCTCTTGTTAGAAAGCACATACAAACCGTAGCCCATCTCTATGTCTTCTCACTCATGGTAATGTTAGCTGTGGGCTAACTCTTAACCTTTATGCAGAGATACTTGATGCTATGTGTCACTGCCTCACATCATGCTTGGCAGTGAACTTTCTGTTTCCCTTAATAGAATTTGCATACTTTGTTTTCAAGCTGTATTTTAAACCATGTGTGCTCTTAGAAACAGTAGCTAATTGGGTTAACTATGCTTGGTTGTCAAGAGCAATTTTAGATGTGGTCTTCATTCTACGCAGTGTGCGATTATTTCAAGACTGCTTGGAGGGCATAAGTAGACAGACATTCATTGGGTGTAGTGTGGTGAAAATCTGATCATTCATGAGAGTACTTAATTGGACACAATGCAAAACCCAAGGTGCAATGAAAAGATAAGACAGCAGTTAGAGCCTGCAAGGTGGATGAGTTATTTTAGTAATGATTGTATTGCCACTTCTGTTCTTTGCATTTACCCTCATGCATGTTTTTCTTTAGGTTCATTATAGGTCTCTGTTGCATTATCATGGAATATGCTATCATCTAGTTCTCAGAGAGAGTGTGTACTACTGAACAGTGTTATCTCTGAGGAGTCACTTAGTCAGAATCTATACTGCATGTGAACCATATTTACCTTCATAATGTCCTTTTGTTTAGTGATTGAAATATCTTGAAAAAGAAATACAAACCATGAAATACAACTAGTCATCCATTAAATTAATGCCAGTGCAAAGTTTATATTCATAAATATAATCAAGCATATGTGAAAGATGGTCCACATATATGTATGATATTAAATACATGCAAAAATAAAATCAAAGACACATTATATGCTTATATGCGTGTCCTTATGTACCACAGGACCATGTACAATAAATATATACAATGGGAATTTTTAATTAAGAATTTAACAGAAGAACATTAAACAAAAATGTTCTTACCTTTCTAGTAAGTTAGAGTCACAATAAATGATGTCATATGTTTCTGTGCATCAAAGCATCACCTAGGAAATTTTAAAATTCCATTGTTCAATAACTTATTTTCATTGACTGTTGTGTAGATATCTCTTATGAGTTGAAACATTCACTCCTGAGCGATAGAGGGAACATACAACTCAGGAAAGTAATGAACCTTGATCTAAAAGTTCAGAAAGTCATAATGCTTACAGAACTGCTGCTCATTGTTTTAAAAGCTTTTTCATTAAAAATAATTAATATAATAAATTTGAATAATATTTTCCCATCTCACATCTTCCCCACCACCTACTTACCCATCTTTACATTCTCTCTCTTTCTCTATCTCCCTCTCACTCACTGTTTCTCTCACTCAACAAGACACAAACAAAAACCAAACCAAGAGGCATACATACAACCCACCCCCACAGAAACACACACACACAAAATCAAAATAAGTAATCAAAAATCTACTAAACAGGAAATGTCCAAACAAAACAAAATAAGGTAAAAACTGTAAAAGACCATCTAGGCCATTTTGAGTTGATCAACTCCTCATGACCCTAGGTTTAACCTAAGGTGTGTTTTACAAATACAGTGAGACTCCATTGGAGAAACCTGACTTTGCCCTTGCCATTGGGTATCAATTGTAGATAGCTTCTTATGGGTGGGAGCCTGGGTTTACTTACTCTGTGCTAGGACCCCTTATGCATACTGGCAACCTCTTTGTAAGCTCATATGAGTATCAGTTCTGTTGTGCCTGGAGAATGCTGTTGCCTTGGAGCCATCCATCCCTTCTGGCTACTATAGTCTTTCTCTTCCACATTAACCCTAAACCTTGAGAGGAGAGCTTGCAGAAGACATCCAATCATCCAGTTTAGAACTTTGTGCTTCAAATTCTCTCACCTGTTTAACCTTGTGTAGTTCTGGGTCATCCACTGCAAGAAGCAGCTTCTCTAATGATGGCTGTTGCTATGGCCCTTTGGCAGAATAATAGTATTCAAATATTATTGAAATAACTAACCCTCTTTCTAATTAGAATTCCACGAGACAGAATAACTACCTGACACTGCTAATGTGGCTAAGAACCTGAAACTAGATAGATAATGGGCCTTGGAGAAAACTTACTATTATTATTCGGCTCTAGGACCATATTGCTCATGCCCAGTATTATGTGAGCTGTAAATGACAGCTAGCAAGCAGAAACCCACTTATTTAAGGAGCAGTCTGCAAGGTGGGCAGAGAACTCTAGGGATGTAGTTGAGTGAGCTTTGTAGTGATGAAGCTGTTTGTGGGTCGTCCACGTACACTTCTGTTAGTAACTCCAGTGAACTAGTTCACCAAACTAGCCTTGGGTGGAACCATTTTTCTGGTCTTTCATCGGTGCCCTATCTGGGGGGAATCAATTTTTATTCATGTCTCTTAATGAAAAGGAGTGTAAAGCCAATTAATCAGTCTTTATACTCAACTCTATGGATATTTTCTACAAAATACTTCTTTTGGTTTTATCCTGGGAATAAAATATTAAACATCGATTAATTGGTCTAATCTCATAATTATTGTCAAGGATGGAAAATAATGGTGCATCAAAAAATCTCAGCCAGGTGTTCTCACACACATCTTTAATCCAAGCACTTGGGAGGCAGAGATATGTTGATCTCTTGTGAGTTCAAGGCCAGCCTGGTCTAAAATGTGAGTTTCAGGACAACTAGTGCTAGACAAAGAAATCCTGAAAAGAAAAAGAAAAGAAAACAGAAAGAAAAGAAGGAAGGAAGGAGAGAGAAAGGGAGGGAGGAAGAAAGGGGGAGAGGGAGAGGAAGGCATAGAGGGAAAGGGAGAAGGAGAGGGAGAGGGAGAGAGAGAAAGAGAGACAGAGAGACAAAGAGACAGAGAAAGATTATCTTGGGTTTTAGATTTAGATTCTGAGTTAGCACAAAGCACCCATGCTTTAAAGTATCAATGGAACAGCATGTAGTTTAGCCTTGAGTCTAACATAAATGTGCCTTCCTTTGGGAAATAGGATAACAGTTTTGTTCAAACACAATGGAGAGAGGAAACTAAAATTAAAGCTATGTGGAATTAATTCTAAAGTTTTATACATCCTATAAAGTTCCCTTATTAACATGCATCTTTAGTTTTATGATTCTCAGATAGAGTATTTCTCAAGTCTCTAAGAAATCATCAAAAGTATTGTAGGAAAATGTACAGAGACAAAGTAAAATTAAGACTAAAACATCATTCATTAGGTACTTAATGTTGGCACTTTCAACAGAGTCACTGTCCTTCTTGTTCGTAAAGCATTCACATCAACATCTAGGAAGGCTATTCTCTGAAATTTATTTTAAGTACTTAAACAATTTTACGTATGAATTTAATGAAATAAAATTTGGGTAGACCAAATCTAGTACTCTTTTAAATGAAAAGATGACTAATTAGTCCAATATTTCAGATAACAATCACTTCTGCTTACAATTTTATTGTGTCACTTGAAAGAAAGACTGCATCATCAAACATCTTTTTGGTTAAATAAATGTAGATACTATAAACACCACATTCTCTGTATTTCTTCTCCTATAGATTAATGGTGTTCTGCACAGAGGGCAGAAATGTAACCTAAAGCTCTAAACTTAGGCTTTATTGAAGTCCAAATGTCAGAAGAATTGGGTCTCAAATGCAGCTGGTTTTATGGTTCATTCAAGATGTGAATTTAGAGAACCAGCCGGTTTCCTGTCCCATTTTTCTAAGGCACAGAATGAGTCCTTTTCCTAGTTTAATAGTTTTCACTTTTTTTTTCCCTTCAGCGTCTTACAGACAAAACCTTATGCCTAATCTAGACATGGATAAAAATAAATGTGAAGCCAGACCTTTTGTTATGAAAGTAGGGCTGAGGGAAAAAGGCAACAACTGTGTGTGTGTGTGTGTCTGTCTGTCTGCCTGTCTGCCTGTCTGCCTGTCTGCCTGTCTGCCTGTCTGCCTGTCTGCCTGTCTGCCTGTCTGCCTGTCTGTCTGCCTGTCTTGGGGAACCCTATACCATCATGTGAAACTTACTTCCTTAAGACTTGTTAAGTACAATCAAGGGTTATCAAATAAATCCTCACAGCGTTTCTGTGGGATTCCTAACGGGGGGGGGGTGGTGGTGAGGGGGGACAGGTTTGTCTCTGGCTCTTTCTTGCAGCTCTTGGCAATCTTTTCTTCCAGTTTGGTGCCTTGTCCAGCCTCAATACAAGGGACTTCACCTTGTCTTATTGTGTCTTGCTTTGTCATGTTTGGTTGTTGTTTCTTGGAGAGCTGCTCCTTTTCTGAAAAGAAAATGGGTGGGAGGAATGGAAAGAGGACAAAATGTACAAATTGTGGTTGGATGTATTGTGTGAGCGAAGAATCTATTCGCAGCAGAAAGAAAGAAGGAAGGAAGGAAGGAAGGAAAGAAAGTCCATGTGTACTTTTAAAAAATGTTCTAGAATAGCAAGCCCCCTTTCATACTCAAACAACTGACTCAAGTGTACCATAAAATGCCAACTTAGTTATATTTAACAAATGAATTAACTGAGAGAAATCAAGGTCGTTGCTCAGCACAAAGGTCAGACGACTGAGACGTTTTTGTTTTTTAGCTTATTAAATGTCTTTACTCATCTCTCCAGTTCACTGAGGCTTCTTTTTTATTTAAGGCAAGTGCCCTTTCAGGAAAGGTTTTTGATTTCTCAGCTTTAGTTACCATGAAGTCCCACTTTAAAAATTCTATCAGCAACACTGTACACAGCCGTTAGACTTCTCCCGATGTAGCCTGCAACAATAAAAAAAGCAGGTGAGGGAGAGCATTTTCTGCAAAATAGTTAATTGCCCAGGCAGAGAAAGCCTGGAGGAAAAGGCTTTCATGAGGGGATATTTTCTTTACCACTTACTAAAGCAGAGTTCAGGGTGTGAGGCAAGAGTAATGGGTTTTCACCGTGACTAGTTTCTGATGCCCTTTATGAGCAACAGTCTCTATCTACCTGAAATAAAGGAAATGAATCAAAGCAAACTTTTACCAATCCCAAAGGGGCCCGAAGTGAAATTGCCCCAGCTGTTACCTTATATAGACTCCTTGACACAGTTCCCTCTTGTGAAAGTACTCAGGGACGAGCGTTACTTTCCAGTCGTCTCTTTCAGAGACCTACTTTATAAGATGTCGGGAAGTTAATGTACTAAGGCTAGAGACGTCTTTCTAAAATGGGAAAAGCGTGTCACTTGCTTCCTGCAGCCCTGCTAACTCTTGTGCTGTTTTATAGGTCCCTGGGGACGATGCATGGGAGATGACTGTGGACCGGGCGGCATCCAGACTCGGGCTGTGTGGTGTGCTCACGTGGAAGGCTGGACTACGTTACATACAAACTGCAAGCAGGCTGTGAGACCCAGTAACCAGCAAAACTGTTTCAAGGTCTGTGACTGGCACAAGGAATTGTACGACTGGAGGCTGGGAACCTGGGATCGGTGTCAGCCTGTGATTTCGAAAAGCCTCGAGAAATCGCGAGAATGCGTGAAGGGTGAGGAAGGCATCCAGGTGAGAGAGATAATGTGCATCCAAAAGGACAAGGACATTCCCGCCGAGGACATCATCTGCGAGTACTTTGAACCCAAGCCCCTTCTGGAACAGGCCTGCCTCATCCCTTGCCAGAAAGACTGCATCGTGTCTGAGTTCTCACCCTGGTCTGAGTGTTCCAGGACCTGTGGCAGTGGCCTGCAGCACCGCACGAGGCACGTGGTTGCACCGCCACAGTATGGAGGCTCTGGCTGTCCCAACCTCACCGAGTTTCAGGTGTGCCAGTCCAACCCCTGCGAGGAGGATGAGAGCTTGTACAGCTTGCAGGTGGGGCCCTGGAGCGCATGCTCAGTCCCACACACAAGGCAAGCCAGGCAAGCCAGGCGTCGTGGCAAGAACAAGGAGAGGGAGAAGGAGAGAGGAAAAGCCGTGAAGGACCCAGAGGCCCGTGAGCTCATCAAGAAGAAGAGAAACAGAAACAGACAGAACAGACAGGAGAACAGATACTGGGACATCCAGATTGGCTATCAGACCCGGGACGTGACGTGCTTAAACAGGACTGGGAAATCTGCGGACCTCAGGTAAAGTCTATTTACTAATAGCATAGGGACTTGAAACTCACTGTTCTGACTCCTGGTATAACCTTGTGAAAGATATTCCCTAGTGCAAGGCTTATGAGCTTTAGATCTCGAGTCGGTGACTTTATTTGGTCCAGGTGTAGACCCCACCCTATTTAAAGGTTTCCTAGCCAATGAATGATTCTCCATGACAAAGTACGGCTTCTTCGGGAGCACACAGGAGTAGAGCACTTGGCTAGAATCTGTGAGGCCCAAAGTTCAGTTCCCAGCACCGCAAAGAAAGAACAACACTGCTTCTTTAAGCAGTTTTTTTTTTTTTTTCCCCCTTCCAAGAAAAGACAGTGAAATTATGTGGAGCTTAGAGTACTGGGATTTTGAATACAGATATTTATCTGAGTGAGTTAATCGAATAAAGCACACTTGTAATCTCTCCCTAGTTTATAGCCTTTTCAGAATTACCCTATAAACAAAACCTGCTCTTAACAACTACCTGGGGAACCATACCTAAGAATAATATTCTCTCACATTTTATAAAACAAAGTAACTCTCTCCAGAGAAGCAAGTAGCATGTAGCAAGAAGTAAGGTAGTAGCAGGGATTTACCCAGGGATTGGCCGAGCTTTGAACATGTAATTAATTGGCAGCAATTCCTAGATGGAAATCATTTGGCAGATTATCTTCTGGAACATAATGACTATGTTATGCGAAGCTACCTCATGTACGATTCATTTGTGGTGAAACTGTTATTAATTGAGGATGATAGGAAGGATATGGTGTTCTCTGGATTGGCTAAATTTTGCTCTCAGATAAACCAGACTATCTGGGAGTGGCTCGTCTGCATCATTTGCATAATTGCCTTTCCCGAAATATGTATGAAGTTACGATTTGGACTGAACCTAAGAAATTATAGCATCATCACTCAGAATTTTATATCTCATTTATTGTAGCATGACATTGGGTGTGCCATCTTCTTTACCAGGCAGTCTGTTTCCTTGATTAAAACCATAAGATAAACGTCACTGATGCCTAGACCCCATAAGGCTTTGGGGAGCAGCTGGAGACTGTTTCCTTTTGCCCCTGGAAATCTTGCAAAGATTACAATTTCCTCTTAACTTTGGAAGTTGGAGACCTAATAGATTGTGTTGGATGCCTGCTGCTTCCTCAAATCACTGACTGCTTTATTATTTTTTTCCATGCTCTCTATCCTTCCTTCACCTGTTCCTTTTCATTGACTTGATCACTGTGTGTTTTCAGATACTGGTGAGAGTTCTTTGGAAGAGGGTTATAGCTTAAGTTAATGAGTAAATTAAAAGGCACGATCCATTCATCGAAGACAAAATCTTTCTCTCATAATACTATTGTTCTGGCTGCCTCTTATTTTAGTTCATCATTTTATGGTGGTAGAGTCTGACCCTTGGGCTGTGTTTCTGCTGGGTAAGCAGTCTGCCACTGATCTACCTGCAGTCCTACTTGCTGTTTTGAGCCTACTTGCCTCTCTTTCCCTCCTTTAATCCATATATTTCATTTCAGCTCACATTGCCCCTTCATAGCATCTTCCCAATCCTGCTACTTTGCTGATTGTGTCTGTTTTTCTGGCCTCCATTCACCAGGTTTCTTACGTGTGTGTGTGTGTGTGTGTGTGTATGTGTGTGTGTGTGTGTGTGTGTGTGTTTGAACCTCCATTTGAACCTCCAAACTGATGCATTTCAATTCACTTCCTATGGCTCTTTTCTGACAGTCTTTTCTCTTATGGCTTCAATCCTTTCCCCTAGAGTAGTAATTATCTTTGTGGCTTGGTTTCCCCTGAGCAATTGAATGAGCCTCTAGGGCAACCCTGAGCTGACTCTTGCTGTCACTGGGTTAGTCTTCAGTAGAGGTTTAATTTAGTGTTGACTACTTGATTAAAAGTGTAGTTAAGTGTGTAGCTTCCATTGAATCAAGACTAATATTCACATCAGTTGTGTGATTTAGGCAAATATACTTAAAGTGTGGGGAATTTTGTCAGGCACTTGCATCCTTACCTACATTTTGTTCAGACTTTACACTACTTGGTCAAGGAAGCCATTACAGGAAGACATGAATTAGCAAAGAACCACAAATCATGGATTTAATCACTGAATTTAAAATATCTAACTAGTACCCCCAGAGCTCCCTGGGACTAAACCACTAGTCAAAGAAAACACATGAAGGGACTTGTGGCTCTAGCTGCATATGTAGCAGAGGCTGCCCTAGTTGGTTATCAATGGGAGGAGAGGCCCTTGGTCCTGTGAAGGCGCTATGCCCCAGTATAGGGGAATGCCAGGGCCAGGAAACAGGAGTGGATAGGTTGGGGAGCAGGGGGGAGAGGATAGGGTATTTTTCAGAGGGGAAACTAGGCAAGGGGTTAACATTTGAAATGTAAATAAAGAAAATATCTAAGAAAAAAGAAAACATATATATCTTTCATCTCATTCTTTCTTTATGATATAAGAAGTTGAAATAATCATTCAGACTATTAATAACAGTAATTCATCCAGAGTAAGTAAAAGGACTTAGCTAAATCAGCCTAAGAATCTTCGGGAACTTCTCTATGAGTCAATAAAATGTTTCAAAGAATTGCTGCTAAATTCCCTAAATTGCAAAGCCATACACCTTGCTTTCAGTTTGTCGTTAATCAGTAGAGGTCAGAACTGTGACCATAGCTCAGTCTTTTATATATATATATTTTTTTTTCTTTAATCCATTTTTACAGTCCAGATTTCACGCCCCCTCCTGGTCTGCTCCTGACCACTCCCCATCCCATACCTCCTTTCCCCCTCCCTCCTGTATCCAAGAGAATGTCCCCACCCCTCCACCCCCACATCACCAGGCACACCTTCTCTCAATGAGGCCAGACAATGACCCTAAGAAAGTATCAGTTTCAGACCTCCACTGATGCAGTTTTGAACAGTGTGGTAGTCAGATGTAACAGAGATAAGAAACCTGGACATCCATGTGTCTTGCCCCCTCCGTGAACACTTAAATCCTCCACAGATACCTGAGTTCTCACTGTTTTAGAAATAATATGCTTCCTTGGTCAGAATTCACTCTGCACACTTAGAAATTAGTAATGGGAAAAGCTTTTTAAAATTGTGTGATCTGTCTTTGGCTAATGCTCAAAGTGGAACCGGCTTCAAATAGACTTTACTGACATATGCATACAAGCTAGGCTTATATATTCCACATACATTATCATCCTTAAATCTTTCCTCTCCCATCCCCAGTCTATATTTTGAACATTTAAATAGAAGCAAGAGACTGCAAATCTGTCCATGTAGGAAAATGCACAATTTACACAGCAAATATAATAGTCAAAAAATTTCATACATATACTAATGTTGTTGTTTTTAAATAGTTGTTGCCTAGGGTCACCTTGCAACCTGGCAGAGTAATGCTTTTCCTGATAAGAGTACAAGGGGCTTAATGGCAGGCCAGGACTTAATGGTGGCTGTGACCCTGAGCTGCCCCTTAGAGGCTTGTTCTTTGATATGGGGATGGGCCTAATGGCTGGTTGCGTGTCAGGGTTGTGTCCTTTTGTTATGGGAATGGAGCCTAATTAAAGGTTCATCTTCCGAATAAATGGTAGCAGAAACTTCAATTGTACAAATTTCTCAGTTTTTAACAAGCCTGGTTAGCACACTATTTATCTTCTAGTCTTATTGGAGGCTGTGCTCTTTAGCTAAATACTACTGCGTATAACTTAATATTTCCTAAGCAAGTTTATTAGCAAATCCTTTATAGCATTAGTTTTACAACGTCAAGTTTCTCCTGCATCAAAGGGAATGACATTTCCTTGCTATATATAGCAGGGGCTGGATAGTAGAAAGGATTGCTCAAACATCTTTGTGTTTTGTTTAAAACTTTTAAAATTTAAGCTTGAACTGTCAGGCTGTCAAATGTTGTGTATTATAATTCTAAGTAGAAATTAATAATCAATTCACTTGCTTCTCATAAAGTTTGGTCCATATCTTCAGGAGAACATATATACAAGTGTTATTCTACTGGGATACTATGGGATCTGGATATCTGGAAATCTTCATATTTTAAATATATTTACATTTAAAATAACTGGATAGACACACTGGATTCTCTACAATGGTAAAGATTAACGTTGTGACCATCTATTGGTGAGGAACACTACACTTACAACAACACACATTTCTCCCTGTGCATCAGTGACTTTTAGCCAGGTTTGAATAGACTCTTATTCTGGTGAGGAATGAGATACTATGTCAAGCATTTCTCAAGAAATTCAAAATTATTAAAGGACAATATGTCCTAAAACTGGAAGGGAAGTCACTGTTCACACAGGCGCCTAGGACATTAAAATGATGGTAGGGATGGGCACTGTGGCAGGCGGACAGCTCCAGCCTTCAGTGAGCACAGTTCTAATCCCACAATTCTCCAAGAGCCACTTTACTCCAGAATGCTGCTGGCTGAAGGAAAGACTCATCTGCATATTAAAGGCATACTGTCCAGGAATGGCTAGGAAGTGTGCAGTAAGTAAAACAAGATACAATTTGTGGAAGTACTTGGCGACTTTTGAAAATACCTTCTACTTAAATGCACTTTGTTTTGTCACATTTTCTAACAAAGGCAATTAGTTGTAATTACCAGCCCATTGGAAGCGTTGCCAAGAGCTGTGGGAAATTCTGCCCATAAGATTCCTGAGGGAATAGGAATGAATTTGGATTTGAAAAGGGTTTTTGGTGGTTAAATGAAAAGGAGTGGATCTAGCCAGCATTGGGAAAATTGCATAAAGCAAACACATGTGCCAATACAAACAGTGAACAAATAAAGACCAGAAAAATATAGTAGCATGTAGAAGAAATACCAAAATGCTGACCTATAAGTCTCTGATTTCTGTTATTAATTTCATTCTTGTTTATATCTCTAGGAAATAAGCCACCACATGCCAGATGGCAGGGATAATGATTTTTATGTGGCTTTCTTGTTATTATTTTTTTAAGTCAGAAATTTTATAATACAACCTCTGTTATATTTGTTAATCAGAAAGTTATATTGCTCTTCACCAAAATCAATGTCTTTATGTTTGATTCTTATTTTACCTTAAAATACCATTTATTAGTAGATCCAGTACTTGCTTTTAGGATAGCTTTCTATAGTTGTGATATGAAACTTGAATATAAACTGTGCATGGTCCTTAATGCCTTTAATCCAGCCTTTAGGAAGTAGATAGGCTGATCTCTGTGAGTTTGAGGCCAGCCTGTTATACATAAAAATTCAAGAGAGCCAGGGCTACATATAGAGACCCTGTCTCAAACAAACAAACCACATGAGTTAGTTAATTTTAACTAGTAAACATGAATAAAAAGCTGTAGGTTTGACAGCAGTCTGTAAGCTCATCCAAACAACTAAAGGACTTAAAATAGTAAATAATTGGATAAAAAAACCTAAAGACTAAAAAACAAAACAAATAAACAAAACTACATGCAAAGTTGTTAAGCGAGTAAAGGTGTTCCTGGGCAAGCTTGGCAAACTGAGCCTGATCCCCTGCAGCAGAACACACATAAAGATGAAAGGAAAAGAATTGATTTATCTCAGTTGTCTTCAAGCTTCCAAAAGCAGGCTGTGACATTCACATCCTATCATCCTCTCTTGACCCCTACCCACTTTACCCTGTGTGTGTACATACATAATAACAGTAAGAAATTTTCTAAAAAAGAAAAAGAAAAAGAAAGGAAGGAAGGAAGAAAGGAAGGAAGGAAGGGAGAGAGAGAGAGAGAGAGAGAGAGAGAGAGAGAAAGAAAGAAAGAAAGAAAGAAAGAAAGAAAGAAAGAAGGAAAGAAAGAGAAATGTTATATAAGCATAACAAATTTATGGTTTCAATTCAATGGTATTCAATGCAGTGATGAACAAGCCATGTACATTTTCTGGAATGGAATAGTGTTGCTATAAAACTGCACATGAACTCCGGGCATGGTGGCGCACACCTTTAATCCTAGCACTCGGGAGGCAGAGGCAGGTGGATTTCTGAGTTCGAGGCTAGCGTGGTCTACAAAGTGAGTTCCAGGACACCTAGGGCTATACAGAGAAACCCTGTCTCAAAACACAAATAAACAAAAAAACAAAACAAAAACAAACAAAAAACTGCACATGAGGGATGGGGAGGAGAGTGTGATATAATTTCTGAAAGCCTTCCAAATTTTGTGATCCCAATGGACCTTCCAAAAAAAAGTGTCTAATACAATCTTGTGTATCTTTCTTAGAAGAATGTTCATCATTTTCAGCACGTGCTACAGATCAGCTCATCCTGAAGCAGGATACATTTTGAAGCAGTGAATATGGAGTCCCAGCACAAGAGCTTGGTTGTGCCTGTGAGGGAGGTTTCACTCACTTGATGCTCTGTCACTGGCTGGCTACTGAGACCCTTTCCCACATTAAGACTTTGAGAACTGATGAAATTGCAAATTTAATTCTACCCTTACCAAAAAGAAGGGAGGAAATTACCTGCTATTTAAGGCAGCATTGACTCCTTTTAGGTTATTCAGAATCCATTTATAAAATGACTACTTCGCATGCATACGTAACAGGCTTTTAGATTTACAATTTTCCAATAGTATCCAGTGTTGACATGCCTGTCAGATAGTCCTTTTCACATCTTGTAAGCATGCCCTGGCTTCCTCTTGATTATGCTGAGAAATAGTCACTGTGACTATCTCTTCTTCTTAGAAGGTAGATAGCTAAGAAGAAAGTCAGACACAACTCTTGGAATACAAGTGGTATCGGGAAGGATACGCCACAGTTATAAAAGGTCCAGCCCCAGGCATTTGGACTAGCGTCTGTGTGTAAGGGTCTGTGAGAAGAATATTCAGGAGGCTTCCTAGTCGTCCTCTTTCTGAGATTCTGCCAAAAGAAGGGGTGATAGTATTCCCTGAAATAGAATGAAAGAAAAGTTGGGATTCAGCAGCGGCCAGATTTCTCTAACAAAGGCAAAGCTCTCCTCAGCTCTAGGTCTGGAATTTTCCCAGAGTCCAGCTCTAATGAGCTTCATCATTACTAAATAATTTAGTAAACTCTTCAAATTAATAAATATGAGCTTGAGACTTGTATTCTGCTGCCTACTAAGTGACAGCGACAAGTAAAAGTAAAATGTCAGGACCCAAAATGGAACACAGGCACACGTCAGAAAAACAAAACAAAATCCAATTCTAGGATACTGGTTTTTCATTATCACTAACCTGCCCCTAAAGAACCAACAATACATTGAGGTGCCAAAGCGGAGGCCATGCTGGCAAAGAACAACAGGGGAGTAGTGAGCTCTTCATGAAAGGAAGTCAGTAAGACCCAGAATCCCTTGCAAAGGGATGCAGTTAGTAATGCTGAGTAGGTTGCACAGATTTCAGAGGGTAATACAGAAAGAAAGTGGAAACAGAAAAGAACAACAGCTCTGACATCTGGAGGCCAATATCAGCTCATCTTGCAGGAGTGACATGTCCACAGGCTGTTCACGTGTCAGGCTCCATTTAAGTGGTTGGAGGAGTTAGCACCTGCTGAAACCTATAGAGCTTGAGAAACATAGCTTAAATGTTTAGACTTTATAGCCCCTGGGTACAAACATCTCTAAATTTATTAGTAATGAAGTGCTAGCGTGTCCAAATGTAAGTGTGTATGTGTGTTAGTGTGTGTTATTTATTAATATGCTACAAACAGGAAGTTATGAAAGCATGTTTTAGGTATAAAAATTAGAACAATTAAGCTTTAAGGTAAAGAGATTCTAAAATAATAGCTTAAAATCATTGTGGATTTATTTTGCATTTGACAAGGTTCTTTTACAATGTGTATTTATGCACATGCACTTGTATGTGAATGTGAGCATGCACATTTGTGAATGCACTTGGAAGCTAGAAGATGAACGTCAGGTGTCCTTTCTCAGGTATTGTCACCTTGATTTATGAGACAGAACGCCTTGTTGGGTTGGAGCTGGCTAATTAAGCTAAAATGGCTGGCCACAAGCTCTGAAGATCCATCTGTCTCTTTGATGCCCACTGATTTCAGATGGGTTCTTGGGATAAATCTAAGGCCCCACTGGTTGTACAACAAGAATTGAACCAAATTGTATCTTCCCAACACCTTACTTGAGTTGTGAGTCAAACTACATTAGTGTGTGTGTGTGTGTGTGTGTGTGTGTGTGTGTCCGTGTGTGTCCATGTGTGTGTGAACATGTGTGGTGCAGTTACTTCGGAAGCATATTATAATTCTCAACAGATATTGGCATGTTTTAATTCATGAACTGTGACCATTACAAATAATCCTAATAACTTGTATTTGAATCTGACTAGATTAGCTCTTTGCACCTTTTTATAAGTTGCTCCATAGCCATTGTGTTAGTCTTCATTGTCACACTGTTTGCCTGTGCCAGAGTGTAATAGTAGGAAATAAGCAAATCCTGTATTTGTCTACACTTAGAAGGAAACACCTACCCATTCATGTTCCTTCTGCCATGGGTGTTTACATTCATTTAAAAATTCTAGAGTACCCAAATGGTGAAAAAAAAAAAGACGCTTGAAGCATATATTCTCCACTTAACTAGTCCTTGATCCAAGATACCTATTGTGGTCAAAATTATAAGGCAGGGCATCTGCTTTTCTGTGTTCAAATCCCCAGTTAACACCAGTTGTTAATTATAATACATTTCTCTTAAAATTTGTGATTGGATTAGTAGGTTACCACATTTTCCTCTTTTCAGCCAAATTTATTCTACTTCATTCTATTCTTGTCTTCAATTTGATATCATTCTTTAAAAAATATAACTAGCAAATAAATGAGTAGCTGACCCATACTTCATATATAAGGACATACATGAACATGTCTACTTATGTGGATTAATGGTTATAATCTGTATAAGACTAGGTAAATTGTTGCCTAGAAGAAAGATACAATACTAACCAGTGTAATTTCCATTAACTAAATGAGTACCATGTGTTCAAGTCCATCAAACACTGACTCCCTAAAATTTAAAGGAGCCTATCCATACTTAAAGCTTGAACCTTTTGGTAAATTACAAGGCATCAGCTGAGAACTATGGTAAATGGTAATTCTTTGAGCTTATGAAACATGTAAAAGAATGTTGCCAAAAGGTACATTGTATTCAATGAAGAGACTATAGGCTTATGTTTATTTCACAAGACACCATTTTACATATATCTCAAATCTCAATATTTTGGAGCCTGGTGAACACCAAGCAATTGCTATCATGCTGTTAAAATTAGATTTTCCTGTTAATATCAGGAAATGTACCATTATTAACATCATAAGTACACACTGGTGGTTTCTTGGTATTTATTTAACATAATCTTTGTATACTATAAGCATCCTTATTTGAGTTTTACTTCTGTTGTTACATTTTCAAATTGTTTATTTATCTAACTATCTATTATATATCTATTTACTTTCGTGTGTATGGTGTTTCTACGTTAGGAACATACATGCACGTGGAGGTCAGAGGGCTTTTGAGAGTGAATTCATGGGACCCAGTTTATTTCCAGGTTTCCATGCAAGTACTTTTACTCACTTAACATCACACCCATCCTGTTTCTACATCTTGAATCCCTTAGCTTAGCTTGGCAAAAATATCACTTACTTACAGTTAATAAAGACAAAGTAAGTCCTCCTTTTATGAACATCTGCCTGTAAATCCTAAAACATTCAGAACATCAGGGTCAGTTCTCAATTCTAAAGTAAGACTATATTATAGCCACAATGTCTCTACCTCCCTCAAACTTCTCTGCGTTACTTCCTTTAAGCAGTTTGAAATCACTTTAGAAACATGCAATGGACATATGAAAGCCATAGTATCTGTAATATAGTTATTTTTTACATAACAGGAATTTGCTGCTAACACTAAAATTATAAAGGATCATTAAAATCCTTACCACCCAGTGATGCTGTGACTGATTTAATATAAGAACATTGCTTTGTTCATTTGTTTGTCGCAGTGATGGGATAAACACACTTTATATGCTGCCAATCATACAATGGCAATACAATAAAGAATAATAGGTATGAAGTAGGCTATACTGCCTAGGTTTTTGTAAATGTATTCTCTAATGTCTATAATAAACTAAATCAACTAATGATACCTCTCTCAGGAGATGACCATATCCTTAAGACATATACAACTATGTGCAGCTGGCTGAGTTTAGTGATCAGAATATATTTGTGAAACTACCAAGGCTATATAATTTGTTACCCAACAATGTTTTCTTCTGATCTTTTTGATTGTAACAAGGGCTTTACTAATATTATTTTATGTGTCAAGAACGTCCAAGATCTATTCTTTTACAAATTTTAAGTATAAAAATACAACATGGACTGATCTTGTGTAATTAGGACTCCAGGACAGGACAACTAAACAAAAGAAAGCTAAGGGGAAGCATTTTAAGTAGTTGATCTAAGTTCCAGGAAGAGGTGTGGAGTTTCAACTAACTTTGGATCAGGTCAGTGATATCCGTGCATACTTCTCCCCACCCCATGCGAACTAACTATGTTTCCTTCCTCACTTTTCTTGTTGGCTTTATTGATGCCTCAGACTTGGTTGTTCTGTTTGAGTCTCTTGCTTAAGGTTGTGCAAGAGCACGTTTCCTATGGGAACCGGCACTCCCTCCAGCAGAGTAGACTGATTGGGGCAGCGACCTTGTAGCTCCTTGGCAGTAAAAGTGATCTCACCCATTGTTTTCAATTATTTGCTGGAATTTGGCTAGAGCCACATCAGTAGTAATGAGTTTTCCTCTGACAAATAAATCAATAAGTGTTTTTAAATGGGAGGAAACATTTCAAAAGGAAGGGAAAAAAAACCATAATTCCCATAGGATAAGGAATTAAATAAATCATTATAAAGCTTTATTTGTATAATCTAATTAAGAATACACTAGGTTGCAAGGTTTACAATAAGTTGCATTACATTTCACATGTTTTTTTTTTAATATAATTGCCTTTTAAAATTGTTATTCATCTACTGGGTTTTTTCATAATTGTATTGTGCAGTGTTCTTGACTTTTCTAATTTTATATAACTTCATTATGTGAGAGATTTTATGTTTGAAAGCTACCTTCCTTTGATTTGCTTACAAATACATGTGAACAGACACTAGGTTCAAAAAGGATGTGGCCATGGAAGCATTTTTGAGTAGTACTGACTGGGTTAAGATAGATTCAGAGAAACGAAATGACTGTGCTCTGGTTAGTACAAGAAGCCTCTGTACTGTAAAGTCTTGGAATGCCAACACAGGCATGCATACTGTAGTGTTCTGGAATAAACAAAGCAAGTTCTTTCAACAAGAAATGCACTGTATGAAGATAGTCATGTAAAAATTAAAACAGATCTTTACATTTGTTTCTAATAAATATGGAATGTAATAAAAATGTAAATTTGAAAATTTTCTTATACAAATATAGAGCTGACATATTCACTTGAAGTTTTTCACATCCAAATTTAGTATTCAGCTTAAATTTTTGTGAAATTCTATATACCTCAGTCTTACTTGAAAATGAAATAGAAAAAAAAAAAAAAACCCTGAGTGTTGTGATGAGGAATCTCATATCTTCTTCCAAAGGTTACTCACCATGTACATGTGTGTATTCAATAAAGAAATAGTAAGCACTCATTAGTACCTAATCTTTTCTTTGAAAAGTCTTTGAATGACATTGATTTTGATGATCTTCTCCCAATGATTTATATACTCTGAATCTAGCAGTATCTTACATACAAATAGGTATATATCATTATGAGTTGAAGGAACAGGTACAATATCATGAATTCAGTTTTCTTTGACTTGCTCTACATGGAGGAATAGTTCCCCTTTGTGTATACATTCTGTGTCATGTTAGAGACTGTCTCTAGTGTTTAAAAGTTCTGGGCTTTCATTTTGCTCAGGGGAGTGGATTGGCTATTTAAATTAACAGGATACTTACATAATCTAGTCATAGCAATAATGCATGACTCCTCACATTATTTAGGAATGTTAAAAAGAGAAATTAGGGCAAGCGGCTCCCTGGTGGTGCTTTTTAAGGTAAACTTTTCTGCTTAGTCTGAGAGAGTATAATTTCCTTTCTCAAAAGTACCTGGAAACTATGACATATTGGACACTAGAGGAATGGTCTTGTGCCACTTGCATAAGACAGAGTCAGATAGCCTAGATTCAAGTCAGAACATTACCACTCATTTCTTAACTCCACAATGGAACAGTATACCCACGTTGCACATGCAACAGGATTATTATTAGAATACAAAAACTCTATGCATGCAAAACGGCTGTGAAATTGAGAATTGTCATGCAAAACAAATGATAATAAAAGATAGCTGTCAAAGTAATTAGATGCTAAAGATCAAAGATTGTGTTGAACAAAATAGCAAAGAAGAGAACATAATAACTTAGCTACTTAGACTTTCTAAATCTTTCAAATAATCAGAATTCTATCTATTGGACCAGAACCAGCATGCATATACTTAAAGATCTTACTTAGATCTATGTATCTTTAATATGCTAAATGAGATTTGCAGTAAAACAAACCTTATAAGTTATAACTATATATTTTGAATATCAAAATGTTTTATTAACATTAAAGGAAATTTTCCAAATTATAATTTCAGTAATGTTCTTTTTTATTAGTTAATTATTTATTCACTTTATACATATTCTTTTTATGCCCAAGACACAGAATTTCAGATTTTACTCACACTAGCCAGCAAAGCTCTTTAAAGTTTAGAAATATCCAAAATATTATTTAAGAGGTAGTATCTTTATCTCTATTCTATTTTTTTTGTGCAAAAGTTATCCTCTCATGGCAAGTATATTCAAAAGTCACACTTGTGGGCTCTGTGACATTCAAGAAACCCAATCAATGTATATTTGTGGCTGCCAATAACACTGAAAATTTGTATTTTAAAATAAGTTGCTCAACTTAGTACTATAACAGACTTGCAGTTATTTAGTTATCATTTCTGAATTGTTTAATCCAAAATTAATTTAACACTTCACTTTAACAACTACATTCTAAATAAACTTGGTTATAAGAAGATTTTTTGTTCATATTATTCTATGACATGCCAATTGTTTGCATCTGCCAAATTCTACACACAGGACTCTCTTGACTTGTACACATTTTCAAACTAGTAGAGACTAGCTTACAAGAGAAAGATGATTGTAGAACATTTATTATAATTGAAATTCAGAATACATTTATGGAGAAGGTATAAAAGTAGAATAAAATACTAATGCTACAGAATTATTTGCAACACGTTTTCTTTTTGAGAATTTCATACATGAATCCTATATTTACATCATAATTACCATACTCTTCCCCTTAAGCTCATAACCTCTTCTTCAATCATTGTTGGGTAGTGTGTTCATAAGTATATTATTATATGTATATATACTAGGCAGCTTGCTGGAGCCTTTTAGTGTTGCTGGTGTGCACGTGTGTTTAGGACTGGGCCCTAGGGCCTACCAGTTAGCTTGTTCGTGAGAATATCAATTCTCCCTCTCTGAGGCACCATGGGCTCTCTCCAGTTCTTCCCTAAGGGTGGGGCCTTGCACCAGTGGCAGAGAACATGTCTTGTCATGTCCTTCATTATTGCAGCTCACGACATTCAAAGCTGGTTAACAGGATCGTCGCTTTTCTTCTGTAGGGATGTGCATAACACTTTCCAGAAAACCCAGAAAGGTCGAAGCTTACAGGACTGCACCAGCTTGATCCCTCCACTTCCTGTGACACAGCTATGTAATATCTTAAGCAATAGTGTTTCTTTTACATATAGAGTATATTCAGTATAGAGTACATGTAGTATCTGGGTCAAATTTGAGTTTTTGTTTATTTTATTGGTTATTTATTTATTTACATGTTAACTGTTATCCCCCTTCCCAGTTTTCCCCCTGCAAGTCCCCTATCCCAGCCCACCTCCCACCTGTTTCTATGAGGGTGTTATCCCACCCACCCACTCCTGCCTCCCCACTCTGGCATTTTCCTATGTTGGGGCATTGACCAAGAGCTTCCCTCCCATTGATGCTTGACAAGGCCATCCTCTGCTACATATGCAGCTGGAGCCATGGGTCCCTCCATGTGTACTCTTTGGTTGGTGGTTTAGTCCCTGGGAGCTCTGGGAGGTCTGGTTGGTTGATACTGTTGCTCTTCTTATGGGGTTGCAAACCTCTTCAGCTCATTCAGACCTTCCTCTAACTCCTCCATTGGGGTTCCTGTGCTCAGTCTGATGGGTAGCTGTAAGCATCTGCATCAATCAGGCTCTGGCAGAGCCTCTCAGGAGATAGCCATACAAGGCTCCTGTCAGCAAGCACTTCTTGGCATTAGCAATAGTGTCTGGGTTTGGTGTCTGCAGATGGAATGATCCCTAGGTAAAGTGTTTGGATGGGAGAGACTTCAGTCTCTACTCTACTCTTTGTCCCTGCATTTCCTTTAAATCGGGGCAATTCTGGATTAATATTTTTGAGATGGATGGGTGGCCTCATCCCTCAACTGGGGGCTGTGCCTATCCTCTGTATATGGACTCTACAGGTTCTCTCTCCCCTTTGTTGGGTATTTCAGCTAATGTCATCCCTGCCTGATGCGTGCTATGTACCTCTTGTTTTTCTGGCATCTGGGACTTTCTTGTGGCTACTCCAAGTTCTCCATCCCCCACTGCTATACACCTTCATTCAATTTTCTGACCCTCTGTACTTCTCCCTGGCTCCTTCCACACCTTTGTCCTCCTTTTTCTGTCCCCCCTCCTCTCTTCCTCCAAGATCCCTTCCTCTCTGTACCTCCTGTATTTTGTTCCCCTTTCTAAGTAGGGCTGAAAGATCATACTTTGGTATTCCTTTTTCTTGAGCTTCATATGGTCTGTAAGTTGTATCATGGGTATTCTGAGCTTTTTTTCCTAATATCCATTTATCAGTGAGTACATACCATTTGTGTTCTTTTGTGACTGGGTTACCTCACTCAGGATGGTATTTTCTAGTTCCTTCCATTTGCCTAAGAATTTCATGAATTCATTGTTTTTAATAGCTGAGTAGTACTCCATTGTGTAAATGTACCACATTTTCTGTATCCATTCTTCTGTTGAAGGACATCTGGGCTCTTTCCAGCTTCTGGCTATTATAAATAAGGCTGCTATGAACATAGTGGAGCATTTGTCCTTGCAGTATCTTTTGGGTATATGGCCAGGAGTAGTATAGCTGGGTCCTTGGGTACTACTATGTCCAATTTTCTGAGGAGTCGCCAGACTGATTTCCAGAGTGGTTGTACGAGCTTGCAATCCCACCAGCAATAGAGGAGTGTTCCTCTTTCTCCACATCCTCACCAGCTTCTAAAAGACATGTCTTGATGCTTTTTCTAAGTCCATGGCATCTGATATTTCCTTTACCAATGTAAAACTTTGCCTTATTTCTTTTAGCAGAGGCTTTTGCTGCCAGTCTCATGAATGTCTAATGGCATTGAATCTTAACTTGAGTTTATAGTTTTTGTGTAGCAAGTCAGAGCATTTAATCATTAAATAATTTATTATTCATATGTGAATGTTTCTGGAGGTACTTGTGTTCTCATGGGTGTGTGTGTGCATTTGTGTGAATGTGTGTGCATAGGAAGGCTAACATTGATAGCTGGTATCTTCCATAATCACTCTCCACCTTTATTGAGGCAGGATGTCTTAATAAACTCAGTTCAAACTGATTTGGATAGGCAAACTGCTCAGCTCGGTCTGGGAATACCCTGTCTGCCTTAAGTGCTGGGCTGCCACACTAATCCAAAACTTACCTGAGTGCTGGAGATCCAAATGGCATTCACCAAGCATGGAGGATAAGTGCTTTTATCCTTAATCAATGTTCTGGTCTCTTTCATTTAAATGTGGATTGTTTTGTTCTTTAATTTGCATGTGTGTATGTAGAGAAAAAGCAAAACACATGTAATCTTTGCTCTGCTTTGTGACATTACATTTTATAATAATTCATATTATTCCATAACTAAACTTCTAGCATAATGATTGAAACTGTATCATTAATTAGATAACTCATATGAGTTTTAAGTTTTAAATGTCAAAAAAATATGTTTGCCTTTTGCCACAGCTTCTGCATTGCAGCTGGTGTACAGTGCATTCCAAGCAACACACATCTATTCAACACCCTGGGTTTCTTGAAGGATTTACATATTATTTATTAAGCTTACACATTTAATCTGGACTTTACTTGTACATGTGAGAAATAGCTTCATTTCCTTAGTCTTTCCTTTGTCTGTTTTCCAGCATTGTAGAACTTCAAAAAGTTCAACTCTTCTATGTTTACTTAGAATATCACTGTCTTGGGCTGAGTTATTTTTCTGTCCATACACAATACCATATGTGTTTCCTACAGTAACTCTACTGTGCTGCCCAGTATAGGCATTGATAAGTGATCCCTCTCCATACTTGTCTGCATGTTCTTCCTGTGTAGCCCAAGTTCACATTGAACTCACTAAGCATTCAGGCTTCTCTTGATCTCTTGATCTTCCTGCCTCAGACTCCTCATCACTGAGATTACAGGCATTTGCTCCTATGCCTTCATCACATGTCTGCCCAATGATCAATATGGTTTTCAAATATGAGAAAACACATGATTTTATTTATAATTACTACAACTAATATTTGACTAAATTTATTCCCATCATAATTGTAATAATTTTCATTTCTTAGTCATGTGTATTGTAATTTAAAATGATGTAGTATTAAAGTGGATGCTTAGTTTTTCTCATCACACTTATTTTTACATGTTTTTCATTCTTGACATAGGTAACTATTAAATGTGTTCCTAGCCTTAGGTATTTATTACTAGAATAAAACTGATTGATATATATATACTTTTTTCATCCACTCTATCAAATTGCTTTTCATTCCAAAAGTACTAAATTTCATGAATTGTCAGTGTCCAACATAGTTACCAAAACAAATGTTTCTCATCCTTTTAAATATTTGTGTCAGCAATTTCATTTGCATCATATTTTACTTGCATAAACATTTAACATAAACAACAGTTATAAATTTTGTTTTGCAGAGGATGTATTAAGTGTACCAAAATAATTATTTTTAATTATTAGGAAAAGACTTTTGAAAGCTGATGAAAATCAAATTATTTAGAAATGGTAGAATATTCGAGTTCTTTAATTTCAAGTAGTATGTAAATACTTAGGGTATTTAAATTTACTCTATCTGTAAGTGTGTGTGTATTAATCTATTATAAAATAATCAAGGGCAAGGGGCGGTGTAACATTGATTGTTACAGAATCTGTGCACACTGAGTGCTGTTTAACAATGTGTAAAGCATTAACAGTTTAGAATGTGTGCTCCATTAGTTGCCTAGGTCTGGGAAGGAGACTCATTGGTCTTCAAAGAGGATGCAAGCTACATAAGTACCTACCCTGTGATGCTAAGGGAAGACACTCTTAATAATGGCATTTTCATTTAACTGTTGCTTCTTACAGAAAATTGAGTATTCGATCAAAAACACGATTTCCCGATCTTAGTCCACTTCCTAATTAGATAGATAATAACATAAAACAAAGGTAAATATAATGTAAGAAGAAAGAAATTTAGTAAGGAATGTTAGTAAATAGAATTCTAGTGTGCAGTAGAAATGTTATTTGCAACAATAATAATGTTCAAAATCTCTGATCTATTCCAGGTGCCTGCTGGCATTCACTTAGTACAGCTATAATCAGTGTGCATAATTTCACTAATATTATGGGGTTGTTAACACAACTAAGATTTAAAACTAATTGATTCTTTAATGATACATACATGTTTACACACAGGAAGACAATACTGAGAGAAAGAAAAACAAAATACACAAAATTTTCTAATCACTTGGAAAGAGTCTAATATCAATTGGAAACAAATATTTGTTTATGTATCTGATCATCTCTAATAAAAACAGAAACACATGGATTTAAAGTATATGTGTCAAACTGATGGTACTGTCATCTTGCTGAGGACAACAGTTAAAAGACTCATTGAATGTGGAGAAGTTGAGCTGGTGTTTACCTAGAGACTTCACCGCTACCAACTAGTGTTCATTTGTACTGGAAGATACTCTACACACTATCAGAGAAGAAAGGGAAACCCCAACCCAGATAAAAATTCTTCAGTCCACGATGGTGACCATCCTACAGGACAATTCTGCAATAGTAGTACAAAGCATGTGGTACTAACTAACCAGTATCAGATTGGATTGAGACCCACTTCATGAGGTAAAACCCATTCCTGACACCATCAGGTCCCACGAACCTGACTACATATGTCGGGGATCTAGGAGTAAGTACTGTTCTACTAAAAGAACATACCAGTTAAATGACTTCTAATGACATCCTTCAGCATCCATAGGTAAGTGTCTCACTCACCCTCATCATAGAAGATTCCTCCTGCAGTAGATGGGAGCTAATACAGAGACTCACAACTTGACAGTGTGCAAATGAGGAGGACCTTGGAACACTCAGGCCTACCTGTGATGTCTCCATAAATTCCTTCCCTTTAAAATTCAGGGTACCTCCTGAATAAGGAAGCAGAAAGGGTGTGAGAGACAGAGGGGATTGAGGATACAAAGGAAATTAGGTATTCTAAGTATAGCAGGGCCTGTGCACATATAAACTTACAGAGACTATGGCAGCATGCACCGAGCATGCACAGATCGGGTCAGATGGGGTCCCAGAGCTGAGATTGGAAAAAGACACAAGTCCTCATCCCTAATCCAGAAGCTATCTGTAGTTGATAACCTCTCACAAATGAAAATTTAGTTTCCTCCAGCAGTGTCTCTCTGGGTACACACTCCATTCTTAAGTTCAGGCCTCATGCCCAGTAGGTGATGGCCAACACAAAAGGAACTGAGCAACATTGCCGGATGCCCTTTGTTTCAAATGCGTGGTCTGGACTTCATTCTTTTCCTTACAGATTCGTTGTGTAAATCTTATGATCTCCAGTATTTCTACTTTTGTTTTTTTGTTTTTAAGAATTGTGTTGCTTGCTTGCTTCATCTTTGTCTGGTTTGTTTGCTTTTATTTGAGCTAATTTTATTTTATTTTATTTTTGGTGCCTATTTTTATCATAATGAGAGGAAGAGAAAGAAAGAGTATGAGTTTGACTGGGTAGGCAAGTGGGGAAGGTTTGGGGGGATCTGAGGGAGGGAAAACCATAATCAGAATATATTGCAATATTACATTTAAAATATCTATTTTCAAAATAACATGTGTGTGTGGATGGGTGTATCTTTGTGTGTGGCTGTGTATGTGCACATGTTTGTTTCTTCTTCAAACATGTGCACATACAAACTTCTTCTAGTAAGTTAAGGAGAACATCTGTAAATAGTCTACAGTGTCTTGTAAAGCAGCAGTCTGATGCCAACATGATGAGTGACTTTATAGTTTCCTTGTATTTTTACTCTTTAATACTTTTTCTCTTTTTGTTTTCTTGTGGTGCAAAATGGTTAGTGTTACAGTGTATCATTTCAAGAAAATCAAATAAATAAAATACTCTCTTGAGTTCCTCTGAGAAACAGTAAGTAGGACATTGAGAGGAGTTATGTACAGATGTATAAATCTAGAAAAAGAAAGCGGAAGAAATTAAGACTCAGAGTCAAAGGAATATAAAAGTAGGTACTTTGTGGAATTTAAGAGAGGGAGAAAAAGTATGCCACATGACAGATGCTGCTAGACTCCACTTCCATGTTTGGAAATGATTAAATGAAGAACGCAAGTTCTACCTGGACTATGCTTATTTCTTTGTAGACTGGGTAAAACAAAGCACTTCAGAAAGTCATTAGGAGTCAGGCCTGTAACCACAGTTACTCTGCGGCTGAGGCAGCGGGGTTCCAAAATCAATGCCTGCCTATGCTACAGAATTAGTTCAAAGCCAGTCTGAATGATTCAGCAAGACTGCCTCAAAATAAAAAGTAAAAACAAACAAACAACAACAAAAACAAAAACCTGTAGAGATAGATACAGTCTGGTGATAAAGTACTTGCCTGAATGAGGAAACACAGACTCAGTCTCTTCACTGCTAAATAAATAAATAAATAAATAAATAAATAAATACAGTATTCTTAGATCAAAACTGTCAGAGCATACACCTGTCAGTCATAATGCTAAAACATGCATCTTCTTACCCTGATTCTGATATAGACAAACCAAATGCAGAATATTATTTTGAACTACATATCAGATGCAATTTATATTTATACATTTCCTTAATATGCAGAGAAAAGTAAAAACTGTGACAACTTAAAAGAGTGACATTTTAAAAAATTAGAGAAACTAGTAATACAGAAAAGCTATGTATGCTTAATGAATCAGAAAATTCCTATTTGAAATAATCAAATAGGTTATATCAAAACCTCACAAAGCAGTAAAAAAAGAGTATTTGTTCATAAAATAGTAACATGACATCAGCACATACAAGAACTTAGTGCCAAAATTTTTTTAAATGTGTAATACTTATGTGAATTGGTATTTTGCCTGCCTATATGTTTATGTACCACATTCATTCAGTGCCTGTGGAGAGAAGAATAGGCTATTATATTATCTGGAACTAGAGTTACAGAGAGTAATTAGCTGTTGTGCGGTTGCTGGAAACTGACCTGGTTCCTGTGAAAGAACAAGTACTATTAACCAGTGAGCTATATCTCAAGATTTTTATAATTTCATAATTCTAATGTGTATAGTCCTGTAGAGTGAATATCAGTTACATATTTTTAAATAATAGTGAGGAAACTAGGAGAAAACATAAATATTATCTACTTTATGAATTATTTTCACTAAACTATTATAATAGAGGAGATCATAGCACCCAAAATTACAAATTATGGTGGTTATAGTCTATGAGAACAGATAAATCAAGATTCAATTGACTGTTCTTCCACTTATTTCAGGCTGACTACATTACTATAGTTGCTTTATATTAGAAACTGGCAAGTATAGATTGTTAACATTACATACTCTTAAGATGCCAAAAATCTTGACAGGTGTCTTAGTTTGGGTTTAATTGCCAAGAAGGGCCACCATGACCAAGGCAACTTTTATAAAGGAAAACATTTAATTTGGGCTGGCTTACAGTTTCAGAGATTCAGTCCATTATTGTCATGGCTGGAAGCATGGCAGTGAGCAGGACGACTTGAGTCTGGACGAGCCTAGAGTTCTACACCTTGTCTGGAGGCAGCCAGAGGGAGACTCTGAATCATACTGGCCAGGCTTGAGCATATATATGAGACCTCAAAGTCCTGCCTCTACAGGGACACATTTCCTCTAACAAGGCTACACCTCCTCCATAAGGCCACACCTCCTAATAGTGCTACTTACGAGTGGGACAAGCATATTCAAACCACCACACCAGGCAAGCTTGCCGCCAAGTCTAATGATCTCAGTTTGATTCAAGGATTCCACACGGTGAAAGGAGAGAATCAACTTCCTTGATGTTGTTTTCTGACCTCCCCATGAGTGCTATTGCAAGCATATGTGTCACATAATAAACACACAAGCAAGCAAGCAAAACAAATAAAGTGAATACGTGCTTGTGCTAAGGAGAGAACCAAGCTAAAACATTGAAGTCCATTTATAAATGAAAAATGAACACATTATATATCAATATGTGTAGCACAAAATTTATCAAAACAGTGTTTACAGCTCTAAGTGAATGAACTAGAAAGCCAGTGAGTCATTGTTAGCTGTATGCACTACAGTCTACAACAGCTAATATAAAGCAGAAGGAAATTTGCTACTGTCAGTAGGCAGAGTACAGAGCTCCTGCACAGGCCTCAGACACAAGCTTGAATACCATAAAGAAATATAGCTGGACAGCTATCTTATACTTCAGAGGACAGCTCCCGCAAATGTCTAAGGCCTCCTCACTCACTCCTCAGTACCTAGAAAGCTCTAAATGGTCTCTATCTGAAAAAGCAAACCAAACCCCAAAGCTCTTGATACAAACTTAGGATGACTACATCCCGGAGTTGCATGCAGTTGTGTTGCTATGCCCTCCATGCCACACACAATTTCTACTGCCTTAGACCCCCTAAGCTGTGTGTGGGAAAAACTTGAGCTGTAAAAGAAGCTCCGTGGAGTTTCAAAGTCTTCACCTTTCTAGCCTCTGCTGTCTTTTCAACAGAAAGTCTTACTCCAAGAAGGCTGAGTGGAGTATGGTATTTAGCTTAATTAGTGCCCCTCTTTGGATAGTTAATAATTATATTATTGTTACACTCTAATATTTCAGTGTCAGTGTTAGTAATATGCTATTTAAAATTCACTGTCTGTTTTGCAAAGGCAAATATATTCAGCCTTCCCCACAAGGTCTCATTTTCACTGTTTTTCATCTCTTGATGACATTTGTTTCTCCTCGAATTAAATGATAATCCACAATTAATTAATGTATACATTATATTGTATATCCTAATGGGTCTTATAGTACATAATAAGGATAAACAAATAAAAATTAATATGATTAATACAACAAATGAATGCATAAATATTTACTAGACTGAAAAAGGAAAGTTGGCAGCATCCCAGTTTCTTTAACTGTTTGTAAGGTTGTAATTACAATATAATTATATTCTTAGTATATATTCAGTTTCCTGTCAGCCTTCAGCTAGAATATGATCTTGTCGGAGTCTTTAATATAATGGACATATGTAATGTTCTATTGCTTTGAGACTGCGGGTTTACCTTTACAATTCAGGTGACAATAGTCCAAGGACCCAGCTTTGCTCCGGACCAGAAGCCCCTTAGCTCCAAACTATCAACATCAAATACCCTAGCCCTCTTTTGCTACAGTTGATTTATTAGCATAAAAGGCCAAAAATAAACTGTTGGTTTTCATAGCTGCCAAATCATTAGAAATATTATGTTGGGGTGTAAGCATCCTTTGTTGGGAACTTAAGTTTTTTTTTGTGGCACAATTTAAAGTTCATCAAAATATGCAGCCAGATTTTCCAAGTGTATCATAAAGTATTCATTTCTATCCTATCTTTCAATTCCCAGATTTTTTTTCACTTTGATATAATTAGCACCATTTATGTGATCCCCTCAAGTTCTCTGAGTATTTCCCAGGTAGCAAGTTTGCTGAAACTTGACTTCTTTCTCTTTCCATAACATTAATTATTCTGTGTCATGGGATGCCCTCCAGGGTCAGCTGGTGCTGACACAGTTATCCTGTTGCTGTCATCCTTTTGTTGTGAAAAAAAAAAGAGATTCCCTATTCAAGATAGTGGTAGATTGCAACTATATACCATGTCTGTGACTAGACATTGTGCAAAGTTGCCAGAAAAAAAAAATGGTAGAAGAGTAGGAACTAATTATTGGTTCCAGTGAAATCAAACTGCTACCTCTTGTAGGGTGGATTCAATTTCCAGTCTGTCATTGTTTATAAAATTGAACCTCAGTGTGTGGTGGTTTGCATAAAGCAGGACTTACAACAACTATTCAGATGATGGAACTCAAGATGGTTGTATCCATTGCATTGGAATGAAGTTCATACTGTATTGTCATAATTACAAGGCTAGCTACTATTCCCAGGAACACGTAATGAGGTAGTTGGAAAATACAAAGACTAATGCCAATCCTAGGAAAGGGTGCTATGCTTCTAAGGTACGACTGCACAGAATCCTACCTAGGACTTGTTTGTTAGTTGTTCCAAAGACATACAACATAATGGCAGCCAAGTTTAAAGCGGCTTGCACAAAAGCAAGGATGAGCTAAAAATGCATTTGTTTTACTTTGAGTGTCATCCAGTTATGCCATTGTATACAACTTACTTAGTGGATCATATTTAAACAACTAAAGAATTTAAATATGGTGTAACTTCTCATATAATCCAGGCACTCTAAGGCTACAGCAGGAGGATAGTGAGTTTGAGGCTACTCTGAAACCACAGAGAGATACCTTCTTAAATGATCCTGTCTCAAAACAAATATACTCAAACAAAACCCAGCCAAATACACATATATTTCTTGTAATACTCAAGGAGTTTCAGTAAACATCATGTCTCTCTATCAGGGCCTAGAGAAACAAGGCGTTGTCCTTTGTCATCGAAGAGGACTGCCCTGAATTGTGGGACATCCAGATCCCTTGCTGTGTGGCTCTTTGGGCTTATATCAGTTCTGATCCTTGTTTCTAGGATTCAGTTTGCCCAAGACTCTATATGTTGCTACTTTAATTATGAGTTCATTGCCAGACATGCACCTCTGCAAATATCCAGGGGAAGAGATGTATAGAAAACCTGATGCCTGGCAGTGTGCAGAGGTGCCTGAAAAGAAGGAATGTAAAAATCCCCTATGCTACATGGTTACAACGAGAAAATACAAAAGGACAACTGGCTTAAAAGATATTCTCCATAATCAGCAAAATATAATTAAAACAATGAAGATCAAGGTACTTGTCCCTATTCTAGTTTAAGCAAGATATGCTTGGGTTTAAGCAATATATGCATGTTTTGCTTAAATCTATATACACATGTGTTCTATGTGCATAATGATTTATAGTACAAATTATGGATTACAAAAGGAATTATAAACTAAGACTGACCCATTGGAGGATATTTGGTGCTATTGTTAAAATGTGTGCTGCTGGACTTGAGAATGCAGTCTGATGTTAGAGCCCAAGTGTCATGCACATGGTTTCTGGGTTCCATTTTTACCTCATCAGAAAAGCTGAAAATATGGTCAAATTATAGTAATTTCTGTTACTGTTCCCAATGATGACTGACATGTATATACTCAAATATCTTGTTTAAGTTTTTTTTTAAGATAGATTTGCACACATCTCTAGGAAATACGTATATACATCATAAGTAGAGACATTTGGACCTTTGATAAATAGTGTTTCACATGTTTATTGGAATAATATGAAGGCAACAGGAAACAGGAAATTGATTTGGGAAGTAGTTTTGTGAGGAAAGCTGATGTTTCCACCATAGGCTCCTAGGGAGGGACCTTTCCTTGAGGCCCTATCTTCCAGCTGAGATCTAGGAAGCTGGGTAAGTCAGACCATCCCCACTAATATTTTGATGCTGGCAGAATGTTGCCATCTTCTGCAAAGCCTGAAGTGCACATCTTTCCCAAAGGTCCTTCACGGAGACCAGACTGTGGTATAGGAAGGCAATATGGAATCATTGAGAGAGCTGTCAAAAGGGAATCATTTGGTACCTTTCCCTTTGGCAATTTGAGAAATAACAGCATGAAGTTGAGGGTATTTCCTGAAGGCCTCAACGTTCTCAAGGAACACAAAGATGTGGGTACTTCCATGGCTACACAGTCCACAGAAATAATTCCATAAACTTGGACAAAGTATGCACATATATATCTTTGTTAAACCTTATGGCCAGTCATAGTAATATATCCTTGAATGACCTATCATCAACACCCTCCTATGCTTATGTATATTAGTTTACTTCTCAAAGTATAATGCCAGATAAATTATATTAAGTATTATTAAACCAATACATTTATAAGACAAATACATGAGTACAAGTGCATCATAATGTTGTAGGCAAATAATAAGGTTTACTCTCAAGTAGAACATTAAATCAGTGATGATAGATATAATTAATATTAATGAATTCGATCATTAATATTTACTATTGTATAAATATTTAATTTATAGTAATTATTTTTGCAAGTAATAAAAAGGTCTCTTCCTTTAATACACATTATTATTAGAGTTAACTCACTTTTAAGAATAGCTTTGTTATTCAGTTATAATAGACTACATAGTATGATTAAAATATAGTATTTTAATTGATTTGCCCTCCCTAAAATGAAGATCTATATATTTTAAAATGTCATGTGCATATAAATCATGCATTACCTTTTTCTGCGAAGTAAAAATTTGCTTTAATTTCCTTGTACTTAATTGTCGATTTAACTAGATTCACTATAATACTTGGAAAAAATTCAATGAAGAAAAACTTTTAATTAAAAATATCTTCCCAGTTTTGACAGATGTGTATTGAAGGGTGAAACATGATATTCACACTTATGATTACTCAAGATCAGATTACTCTTTTTTTTTTTCCATTTTTTATTAGGTATTTAGCTCATTTACATTTCCAATGCTATACCAAAAGTCCCCCTTACCCACCCACCCCCACTCCCCTACCCACCCACTCCCCCCCCTTTGGCCCTGGCGTTCCCCTGTACCGGGGCACACAAAGTCTGCGTGTCCAATGGGCCTCTCTTTCCAGTGATGGCCGACTAGGCCATCTTTTGATACATATGCAGCTAGAGTCAAGAGCTCAGGGGTACTGGTTAGTTCATAATGTTGTTCCACCTATAGGGTTGAAGATCCCTTTAGCTCCTTGGGTACTTTCTCTAGCTCCTCCATTGGGAGCCCTGTGATCCATCCATTAGCTGACTGTGAGCATCCACTTCTGTGTTTGCTAGGCCCCGGCATAGTCTCACAAGAGACAGCTACATCTGGGTCCTTTCAGTAAAATCTTGCTAGTGTATGCAATGGTGTCAGCATTTGGAAGCTGATTATGGGGTGGATCCCTGGATATGGCAGTCTCTACATGGTCCATCCTTTCATCTCAGCTCCATACTTTGTTTCTGTAACTCCTTCCATGGGTGTTTTGTTCCCACTTCTAAGGAGGGGCATAGTGTCCACACTTCAGTCTTCATTTTTCTTGAGTTTCATGTGTTTAGCAAATTGTATCTTATATCGTGGGTATCCTAGGTTTTGGGCTAGTATCCACTTATCAGTGAGTACATATTGTGTGAGTTCCTTTGTGATTGTGTTACCTCACTCAGGATGATGCTCTCCAGGTCCATCCATTTGGCTAGGAATTTCATAAATTCATTCTTTTTAATAGCTGAGTAGTACTCCATTGTGTAGATGTACCACATTTTCTGTATCCATTCCTCTGTTGAGGGGCATCTGGGTTCTTTCCAGTTTCTGGCTATTATAAATAAGGCTGCTATGAACATAGTGGAGCATGTGTCCTTCTTACCAGTTGGGGCTTCTTCTGGATATATGCCCAGGAGAGGTATTGCTGGATCCTCCGGTAGTACTATGTCCAATTTTCTGAGGAACCGCCAGACTGATTTCCAGAGTGGTTGTACAAGCCTGCAATCCCACCAACAATGGAGGAGTGTTCCTCTTTCTCCACATCCTCGCCAGCATCTGCTGTCACCTGAATTTTTGATCTTAGCCATTCTCACTGGTGTGAGGTGGAATCTCAGGGTTGTTTTGATTTGCATTTCCCTGATGATTAAGGATGTTGAACATTTTTTCAGGTGCTTCTCTGCCATTCGGTATTCCTCAGGTGAGAATTCTTTGTTCAGTTCTGAGCCCCATTTTTTAAGGGGGTTATTTGATTTTCTGAGGTCCACCTTCTTGAGTTCTTTATATATGTTGGATATTAGTCCCCTATCTGATTTAGGATAGGTAAAGATCCTTTCCCAGTCTGTTGGTGGTCTTTTTGTCTTATAGACAGTGTCTTTTGCCTTGCAGAAACTTTGGAGTTTCATTAGGTCCCATTTGTCAATTCTCGATCTTACAGCACAAGCCATTGCTGTTCTGTTCAGGAATTTTTCCCCTGTGCCCATATCTTCAAGGCTTTTCCCCACTTTCTCCTCTATAAGTTTCAGTGTCTCTGGTTTTATGTGAAGTTCCTTGATCCACTTAGATTTGACCTTAGTACAAGGAGATAAGTATGGATCAATTCGCATTCTTCTACATGATAGCAACCAGTTGTGCCAGCACCAATTGTTGAAAATGCTGTCTTTCTTCCACTGGATGGTTTTGGCTCCCTTGTCGAAGATCAAGTGACCATAGGTGTGTGGGTTCATTTCTGGGTCTTCAATTCTATTCCATTGGTCCACTTGTCTGTCTCTATACCAGTACCATGCAGTTTTTATCACAATTGCTCTGTAGTAAAGCTTTAGGTCAGGCATGGTGATTCCACCAGAGGTTCTTTTATCCTTGAGAAGAGTTTTTGCTATCCTCGGTTTTTTGTTATTCCAGATGAATTTGCAAATTGCTCCTTCTAATTCGTTGAAGAATTGAGTTGGAATTTTAATGGGGATTGCATTGAATCTGTAGATTGCTTTTGGCAAGATAGCCATTTTTACAATGTTGGTCCTGCCAATCCATGAGCATGGGAGATCTTTCCATCTTCTGAGATCTTCTTTAATTTCTTTCTTCAGGGACTTGAAGTTTTTATCATACAGATCTTTCACTTCCTTCGTTAGAGTCACGCCGAGATATTTTATATTATTTGTGGCTATTGAGAAGGGTGTTGTTTCCCTAATTTCTTTCTCAGCCTGTTTATTCTTTGTGTAGAGAAAGGCCATTGACTTGTTTGAGTTAATTTTATATCCAGCTACTTCACCGAAGCTGTTTATCAGGTTTAGGAGTTCTCTGTTGGAATTTTTAGGGTCACTTATATATACTATCATATCATCTGCAAAAAGTGATATTTTGACTTCCTCTTTTCCAATTTGTATCCCCTTGATCTCCTTTTGTTGTCGAATTGCTCTGGCTAATACTTCAAGTACTATGTTGAAAAGGTAGGGAGAAAGTGGGCAGCCTTGTCTAGTCCCTGATTTTAGTGGGATTGCTTCCAGCTTCTCTCCATTTACTTTGATGTTGGCTACTGGTTTGCTGTAGATTGCTTTTATCATGTTTAGGTATTGGCCTTGAATTCCTGATCTTTCCAGAACTTTTATCATGAATGGGTGTTGGATCTTGTCAAATGCTTTTTCTGCATCTAACGAGATGATCATGTGGTTTTTGTCTTTGAGTTTGTTTATATAATGGATTACATTGATGGATTTTCGTATATTAAACCATCCCTGCATCCCTGGAATAAAACCTACTTGGTCAGGATGGATGATTGCTTTAATGTGTTCTTGGATTCGGTTAGCGAGAATTTTATTAAGAATTTTTGCATCGATGTTCATAAGAGAAATTGGTCTGAAGTTCTCTATCTTTGTTGGATCTTTCTGTGGTTTAGGTATCAGAGTAATAGTGGCTTCATAAAATGAGTTGGGTAGAATACCTTCTACTTCTATCTTGTGAAAAAGTTTGTGCAGAACTGGAGTTAGATCTTCTTTGAAGGTCTGATAGAACTCTGCACTAAACCCGTCTGGTCCTGGGCTTTTTTTGGCTGGGAGACTATTAATAACTGCTTCTATTTCTTTAGGGGATATGGGACTGTTTAGAAGGTCAACTTGATCCTGATTCAACTTTGGTACCTGGTATCTGTCCAGAAATTTGTCCATTTCGTCCAGGTTTTCCAGTTTTGTTGAGTATAGCCTTTTGTAGAAGGATCTGATGGTGTTTTGGATTTCTTCAGGATCTGTTGTTATGTCTCCCTTTTCATTTCTGATTTTGTTAATTAGGATTTTGTCCCTGTGCCCTTTAGTGAGTCTAGCTAAGGGTTTATCTATCTTGTTGATTTTCTCAAAGAACCAACTCCTCGTTTGGTTGATTCTTTGAATAGTTCTTCTTGTTTCCACTTGGTTGATTTCACCCCTGAGTTTGATTATTTCCTGCCGTCTACTCCTCTTGGGTGAATTTGCTTCCTTTTTTTCTAGAGCTTTTAGATGTGTTGTCAAGCTGCTAGTATGTGCTCTCTCCCGTTTTTTCTTGAAGGCACTCATAGCTATGAGTTTCCCTCTTAGAAATGCTTTCATTGTGTCCCAAAGGTTTGGGTACGTTGTGGCTTCATTTTCATTAAACTCTAAAAAGTCTTTAATTTCTTTCTTTATTCCTTCCTTGACCAAGGTATCATTGAGAAGAGTGTTGTTCAGTTTCCATGTGAATGTTGGCTTTCTGTTATTTATTTTGTTATTGAAGATCAGCCTTAGTGCATGGTGATCTGATAGGATACATGGGACAATTTCAATATTTTTGAATCTGTTGAGGCCTGATTTGTGACCTATTATGTGGTCAATTTTGGAGAAGGTACCATGAGGTGCTGAGAAGAAGGTATATCCTTTTGTTTTAGGATAAAATGTTCTGTAGATATCTGTCAGATCCATTTGTTTCATCACTTCTGTTAGTTTCAGTGTGTCCCTGTTTAGTTTCTGTTTCCATGATCTGTCCATTGGTGAAAGTGGTGTGTTGAAGTCTCCCACTATTATTGTGTGAGGCGCAATGTGTGCTTTGAGCTTTACTAAAGTTTCTTTAGTGAATGTGGCTGCTCTTGTATTTGGAGCATAGATATTCAGAATTGAGAGTTCCTCTTGGAGGATTTTACCTTTGATGAGAATGAAGTGTCCCTCCTTGTCTTTTTTGATGACTTTGGGTTGGAAGTCAATCTTATCAGATATTAGGATGGCTACTCCTGCTTGTTTCTTCATACCATTTGCTTGGAAAATTGTTTTCCAGCCTTTCATTCTGAGGTAGTGTCTATCTTTTTCTCTGAGATGAGTTTCCTGTAAGCAGCAAAATGTTGGGTATAGTTTGTGTAGCCAGTTTGTTAGTCTATGTCTTTTTATTGGGGAGTTGAGACCATTGATGTTAAGAGATATTAAGGAAAAGTAATTGTTGCTTCCTGTTATTTTAGTTGTTAAAGGTGGCATTCTGTTCTTGTGGCTGTCTTCTTTTAGGTTTGTTGAGGGATTACCTTCTTGTTTTTTCTAGGGCGTTGTTCCCGTTCTTGTATTGGTTTTTTTCTGTTATTATCCTTTGAAGGGCTGGATTCGTGGAGAGATAATGCGTGAATTTGGTTTTGTCGTGGAATACTTTGGTTTCTCCCTCTATGATAATTGAGAGTTTGGCTGGGTATAGTAGCCTGGGCTGCAGTTTGTGTTCTCTTAGTGTCTGTATAACATCTGTCCAGGCTCTTCTGGCTTTCATAGTCTCTGGTGAAAAATCTGGTGTAATTCTGATAGGCTTGCCTTTATATGTTACTTGACCTTTTTCCCTTACTGCTTTTAGTATTCTATCTTTATTTAGTGCATTTGATGTTCTGATTATTATGTGTCGGGAGGAATTTCTTTTCTGGTCCAGTCTATTTGGAGTTCTGTAGGCTTCTTGTATGTTCATATGCATCTCATTCTTTAGATTTGGGAAGTTTTCTTCAATAATTTTGTTGAAGATGTTTGCTGGACCTTTGAGTTGAAAATCTTCATTCTCATCCACTCCTATTATCCGTACGTTTGGTCTTCTTATTGTGTCCTGGATTTCCTGGATATTTTGAGTTAGGATCTTTTTGCATTTTCCATTTTCTTTGATTGTTGTGCCGATGTTCTCTATGGAATCTTCTGCACCTGAGATTCTCTCTTCCATCTCTTGTATTCTGTTGCTGATGCTCAAATCTATGGTTCCAGATTTCTTTCCTAGGGTTTCTATCTCTAGTGTTGCCTCGCTTTGAGTTTTCTTTATTGTGTCTACTTCCCTTTTTAGGTCTAGTATGGTTTTGTTCATTTCCATCACCTGTTTGTATGTTTTTTCCTCTTTTTCTGTAAGGACTTCTACCTGTTTGATTGTGTTTTCCTGTTTTTCTTTAAGGACTTGTAACTCTTTAGCAGTGTTCTCCTGTATTTCTTTAAGTGATTTATTAAAGTCCTTCTTGATGTCCTCTACCATCATCATGAGATATGCTTTTAAATCTAGGTCTAGGTTCTCAGGTGTGTTGGGGTTCCCTGGACTGGGCGAAGTGGGTGTGCTGGGTTCTGGTGATGGTGAGTGGTCTTGGTTCCTGTTAGTAAGATTCCTCCGTTTACCTTTCGCCATCTGGTAATCTCTGGAGTTAGTAGTTATAGTTGACTCTGTTTAGAGATTGTTCTTCTGGTGATTCTGTTACCGTCTATCAGCAGACCTGGGAGACAGATTCTCTCCTCTGAGTTTCAGTGCTCAGAGCACTCTCTGCTGGCAAGCTCTCTTACAGGGAAGGTGCGCAGATATCTTGTATTTGGACCTCCTCCTGGCCGAAGAAGAAGGCCCAAAACAGGACCTTTCTCAGACACTGTGTTGCTTTGGCAGTTCCCAGGTGGTACAGACTCTCACCTAAGCAGACTAAATTCCTAAGTTCCTTGGAGTCCCGGGACCAAGATGGCGACCGCTGCTGCTGTGGCTTAGGCCGCCTCCCCAGCCGGGTGGGCACCTGTCCTCCGGTCCGGAAGGTGGCCGGCTGTCCCCGGCCCACACAGGGTGCTGCCTCAGCCCCTCTGTGCTTCTGCCTGTTCCAGAGGCTGTCAGGTTCTCTGGCGCACCCTCTCACCTGTTCAGACTAATTTCCTAAGTTCGGCGGGTCCCGGACCAAGATGGCGACCGCTGCTGCTGTGGCTTAGGCCGCCTCCCCAGCCGGGTGGGCACCTGTCCTCCGGTCCGGAAGGTCCAGATTACTCTTCAATTTAAAAAATCAAAGCCTACATATCTTATATGTCAAACAAGCGTTTAAACAGTGAATCTGGCCTGCCTTCCTTATTAGTCTCCCTTAAGCATATCGTTCTATGTAACTCTAATTGAAAAAAAAAAAGAGATCCTTTCCATTATAAAAAAATACATTTGAGATTACAAAGTGCACATATTGGAGCATAGCGGAAAGAAGCAATAGGCTAAACATATTACCAGCAGTAGGCAACTTCCATCAAATGGAACAAATGTCCTAGTGGTTATTTCCATACAGCTGAAATGGCTTTTCATTTGTCCTCTTTATTACAATTTATCTAAAGGTGTTGACTTTTAAATCCTACTTCTGAATTGCTGTCCTGAGCCTTTTTCAATCCTTTGAGAATGTATTAGAGAATGGCAAACAGAATTATCTTCTTTCAAATGATTTAGATTTCCCATTTCTCTCAGTGCAGAAAGAACTAAGCATGTAGTGTTTTCCATCCTATTTGCATATTTCAAGAAGTTATTAAAGGGATATTGAGGGTTGGGTACGCTGTTTTAAAGTACTATCTATTAATCAAGAACTCTTGATATACTTCAATTTCAAGGCTTGTCTCCACTTTTATTACTAATAAAATACTTTTTAGTACCTTCACCTATAACATTTGTGAAGATTTCTTCTTATTTGCACTATGTAGTCTATCAATTGAGCATTGCTGTATATTTATTCCCTATATTGAAGCAGAATAAGTTAATGAATAAATAAGACCACATTGAAATCTTTGAAAGAGTATAAAAGCCAACAGTAGAATAAATACTGCTTCATATGCAGAGTTAGAGGAGTGGGAATCGATAAAAGACCCAGAGTACCTTTCTACATTAGGACAGGTAACACATTTATAAATAATCTTATGTATTATTAAGTAATTACACAAAATCTTGACCAATCAAGGATTTTCAGTGTTGTAATAATGTTTGAGCCACTGGAAAAGTGGGCATTCTCATAGAAGTATTTGGTGGCAAAAAAATAATAATCCCCTTTTGCATTAAATTCATTAAGGCATAACTTTCAAAAGCTACACAAAGCTGATATTCTAAAATAAAATAAAATTCCAGGGTTATAAACACTAAGAAAACTAACGATGAGATCCTGAAATAAAATTTCAAATGCAGACTCCGTTCTGTGTAAAGCATAAATGATAACTCCCAGTTTGCTAAACTATCCTACGTGGACTATTACAGAAGGTATACATATTCTTTAATTGTCATATACTAATTTACATTCAATATCTTACAAGTTCTCTTATTAAAATTGAGCTTTGATGAAAACTTCATAGGGTTTATCAAGTGTTTGACACACTTATGTAGCCAGAGGCAAAGAGGGAATCAAAGGCTATAGAGAAACAAGCAGATCGTGAACAGAAGGATGTTCATGCAAGCAAAAGTTTGTACTTGTGAGAGTCAACCATGAAAGTCAGGTGGAAGGATTCTGACAGAGGCCTCCATTGTGGGTTTCCAAATAGATGACTGAAGGAATGTGTATGGACACGTCAGAACTGCCTTTTTTTTTCTGAGCAATATGAATTAGTTCCTTCAAAACACATCAGAAGACAGAGCATCCATTCATGACTTTATAAGTGAAAATGGAGTATTTTGGGAGCTTTGAACCCGCAAAACCTATAGGGTTTGCAATGCTTTGTTTAAAAACTGCACAGTGGGGATTTAACAATGAAGAACCATGAAGAATGAGAAAACCAAAGCAGGGCAGTTTTATGCAATGAAGCTAGAAACTGTTTGGGAGATGATGTGTTTACCCTAATGGAGGTAGGAACAGTGGGCATGTTCTTTTGCTTCTCTACTGCTTTGATAAAAATACTCTGACCAAAATCTGGTTGAGAAGGAAAGAGTTTATTTGCTTTACAAGTTTTAATTCATTGTTGAGGAAAGCCACAACAGAAACCCAAGTCGGGAACTAAAGCAAAGACTATGTAGGAACACTGCTTACTGGCTTGCTTCCCATGACTTGCTCATTCTCCCTTTCTATACCACCCAGGGGCATCTGCCCAAAGGTAGCACCACCCACACCAGTCATTAATCAATAAAATGCCTACAGACTTTCTTGTAGATCAATATGATGGAGGCAGCTACTCAACTGAGATTCTCTCTTCTGAGATATGTCTACATGTGTGTCAAGTTTATAAAAGCCAACCAGCACATGTGGCTAGGATTACTGGGCAAAGTGTGTACTGTGTAAGCATATGATATTTAGTTCAGATGCACAGTACACATGTAAGCAGCCAGGTAGCATACATGATTCTGTAACCACATTGTTGGGAAGTAGAGCAGGTGGAGACAGAAAAGAGACAGTAAGCCACTACTACTAAGGTGGTTGAGCCAATCCATGAAGTCCATGAAGAAAGATGGAGAGGAGGACACCCAACACTGACCTCCAGACACACAGGGGCAAATGTACTTACAAAGAAGCATGAAAAGAAACAGGTATCATGTCTACAGTTCTTTTAGGTTAGGTCTTTTCTATGGGTGATGTACTCTGAGTGTGAAATATAAAGAAGAAACAGGGTAAATATTATGCAATTTGTGGTCAAAATTAAGAAAATGTGAGATTTTTTTCAATAATTACATTTGCTTTCTTAAAATGTTATGAATTACCTTTTATGATTGGGTTTCTATAATAATTTAAATGGGGCAAACACCCGTGTTCCAAACTTATCCAATCAATTAAAAGTGAACCAGCCAATGCAGAGAAGAATTTGTTGTCAATACCCTTGTCCTAAAACGTTCTTGACTCTAACTTTTCTCTTAACTCAGAGCCATGATACTCTTTCTCTGCCATTTGTAATAAAAATTATGCAACTATCAAATTTTTTGAATAAATATTTAGTAAGCCTCGTTTTAAACACTTGATACTTATACTACCCCATAGCTCCTTATGCTTCTTGATTAGTTCCAGCATTAGAAACAAAATTCTTATTGGCAAAATTTCTAACTGCTAAAGGATAAGAACTGCCAAAATTAATAATATCATTTTGTATCATTTCTACCCTATTTCTGAAAACAGGTTCCAATTTTTCACTTGGAGTGGATTTGGAAGTTTGCCATGAAGTTTCACTATGGTGAACTGACTGTACCAGTATAGGGGACAGAAGCAGCTGCATGCAAGCATGTTCTGTGTGTGAAAGAATGGAGATCCAGCATTGTCCCTTTCAGTAATGCCTCATTGCTATAGCAATTTATCCCATTACTAAACACACATCATGCTGCTATCCTCTAATTCAGCTGCTGACCAGGAGTGTGGCCCTCAGTGTTAATAGGGAACATATGATCACTCCAGCTGGCAGGTGACATCAGCTGGCAATATTCCCAAACATCTCAACAAAAGATTTTCAGATATTAAAGCAAGGCAAAGACCTGTCTTTCTTAGAAAAACTGTTTTAATGTGCATGCATTTGCTTCCACAGATATTATTATGTCTGTTTTGTTAATTCTGTTAAAGAAACAGACATTTGATAATAAAATTCAGGGAACTTGTAAAAGTGTTGATTCAAATTGATACAAAAATTATACTTTACAGAAAACATAATTTTACACTGAAGGCAGAATTTCAACTTGAATATACTTACAAGTGAACAAATTCTCTAAGCAAAGTTTCATCTAAAATATAAACCAATCAGAATTTAGGTTGATTGGTTACATTACAAAAGCTTAGAGCAAAATAAGCTTATTGAGGAAAGAAACTTGGTTGCTCTTTTAGTAACAAGTAATTTCACCATATAAAAAGGCAGTTGAGGTAGAGTTTTCATTAGCTAATCAGGGTTGTGTAGCACAGGATCGGCAGGTTAGGATGGTCTGGGGTTAACTCTGAACAAAGCATTCATCACTTTCTGACATACTGCAGTTTGGGAATCAGGAGACTCTGAGAAACCTTCCACTCATTAGTATTGAAAAACCCTAGCATGAAAAATATGCATGCCTTATTAGCATTGTATTCTAGCATAAAATCCCTGAGTGTAAAATTGATTTCTATAGCGATGAGCTTAGGACTGCAGGGATAACAGCCAATTGCCAATACTGGTGCAGGAGAAAAGCATGCCCACCGCGAAATGCGTATCGCTTTCTTCTCCTTCCCTACTTTTATACTTTGCTAGCCAATAATAAAGTAAGTACTCGCTCATAGGACATGGCAGTTCACGAGACAGCGTGAATGAGCAGTCTGACAAAACAAAGACCTCAAGCTTAGGCATTTTGTATGACAAAAATGGAATGATTTTTAAAATATTCACCTCAAATTATATTTTTAACATTGTACATATAGCAATGTTTGCTAATCGTATGTGATAACTAGGTTCAATTCCTCCTGTATAGAGAAGCCTCCAGTGAACTAAGCAATGTCAATGAATTTACAGAAGGAAAATTTGATCTTTAATAAAATAAGAATATTTTAAGTGCTTGCTACAGACTAAAGCTAAAAGGATTAAAACTGGCATTGCTATATTGTTTATAGGTAACATATCTCTAAATGTCTAATGATTTTTATTTATGAGCAGTTATAGACTCCTTGTGTATAGTAATTCTCAAGGAGTCAGGAATTAACCTGGTTTGGGGAGGGAGCCACAGATGGGTTGATTTGTCAGGAACCCAACTCCTACTGTTCAGAGCTTTGCAAACTACCAGTGCCAAAGGATCAGAGTTTGGGATTACATTTTTGTTTCACATGATAAAATAACATGGTCCTATTCTGTCTAGTATGTCCAGTTTAAAGTTCATACCACAGTCAGCTTACTAGACCTTCCTAATCAGTTGAGTCCTCTGACTACACAACTGGAAGTTGCATCTACTAATTTCTACAGAATGGCCTCTGTGTCTGTTTTCAACTGATAAAGGAAACCTATACAAATCTCTTGCTTTCATGTATGGAACACATTCTGCCCACCAACAATTCCAACGGAATTTCTGCATGGTGAAGTCAGAGAGCTAGAACTGATGTTTCCCAAAGGTACTTGCAGCCAGGTGTCTGAATGTATTGTAGACTCCAACAGCTACCCATGCCAGTGCTAGGCTTGGCTTCAGAGCTGAGGGCAGGAGCAAGAGGCAGCACATCCACTTCATGGAACAGCTGGTGCCAGGAACAGCAGAGCTTCCTGTAGGCACAGAAAACCTCATGAAGCAGAGAAAGGCCAGTGCAAGTCTGAGTGCTGAAGGATGCTTGGGAAACTTTGCATAGCTTTCTGTTCCAGATTTCTTAATAATTGTGGCTAAATTACTGATCTTCTAATAAATTCTTATTCAGTGTGAGATCTATTCAGATTTGAATATTTGTAAGATGTAGGGCTACCTCGGCACAGATTCTGTTGCCAGATGTAAATACTGGCTGACCTAGTTTTGTGGGGTGAATATAAGAGAAGCATCTATTGATTCTAAAACTTCATTATCCAAAAGATCTCATGAGGATTTTATTTTTTAAATTCAGATTCTACTTCAGTCGATTTGAAAGGATCTTTGGGCTCTCGTGTATAAAAAGTTCACATTTAGAGGTAATGGTATGTTGGTCCACAGCCCAAATGGAGAAGCAATCCCTACTTTTTAGTAGGCCACATAACAACTTCCATTTACAGAGCCACAGATTGCCATGTTTTGCTAGAGTTCTGGTCTTATGATATCATCCAACATTAACTATAGCCTCCTTTACCTATCTCATTTTTTTAGTATTAGTAACTATTATATAAAGTAATTTTAATATATTTATATCTATAGATGTAAACAGGAGGGAGGAAAGCAGAGAAGAGATAGAGAAAGTTGTAAAACAGACAGACAAATCGAGAGGGGAGCAGTGGGAGAAAGTAATTTCAAAGCAGAGGCATTCACAAATATATGTTTTGGTGGCATAAATACAGACGTGTATTTTTGCTTGCTTGTAAAAATCCTTTTTTATGTTTGTGCATCATGTACATTTGTGTGTGTGTACATGCATTTTCATGTGTGTGCACATTTCTATCCATTTCTGTGAGTGCAGGTGTACATTGGACATAGCATGCATTTGGAGGACATAGGACAGCCTCTATCCTCACCTTCTACATTTCTTATTTGAGACAAGGCCTCTATGTTGTTGATATTGTGTTGTACATGCCAGACTATTGGCCCCATGAGCTCCCTGGATTCTTAGGCCTTTACCTCCCATCTTGCTGAAAAATCACTGGAATTATAAACTTGTGCCACCTACCTGTGTTTACATGAGCCTTGAGGATTTAAACTCAGCTACTCGTGCTTAGCCATCCGCTAAGGACACGTGCTCTTTATTTGTTGGTTTGCTTGTCTGTTTGCTTGCCAGAAGCAAGTGATACCAAGTTTCAGTCTGTTAGTTTTGTCTACTTACCTCAAGGAAGATAATCTCAGCAGGTGCTGTTTGGAAGAAGGACAATCAGGATATGCTTGGTGACTTTCTAACAATCGCCTTCAACGCCAAGATCATCAGACTTGGCTGAGAGGCAAAGAGGGTGGCAGGTAGGAGAGGGAGACCCCCCAGCCTAGGCTATGTTTATTCAGTAGACAGTGAAGAGAATGAGCAGATTCTCAGGCTGCTGGGGATACCAGAGAAGAGTTAATTTTATCATTGATGACCTAGGGCCTTTGTTACCACATGGGGATGTTTGAACTCATAGTTAAAAAAATGAGAGTGTTGGAGGTTTCTGTTTAAGAATATAAAGAATGGCGGTGGCATTTCGGAAAACTTAATGTGCTGCCCTCAGAAGAAGGTAATTTTCATGAGCACAATAATCAATCACTAAATGGGCTACAAAGCTGGTTTTAGAAGCAGAGATTTAATTAGCTTCAAATTCTTGTGGATAGAGCATAAATTAACAAGGAAGAAATAAAGTGAAGTTAGCATTTGAGGAAGGTCTTTGCTCTTTATCTCTTGAGGAAATCTTTTAACACAAATACTCCTTGCCTTGTCACTTTTCAATATTTATTTGTTTCCGCTCACTAGTAAAAGGGGTCCTGCGTCACATCTGCTTCTCTTTTCAAGCCATAGTTTTGTTCTAATCAGTCCTAACCTTCTGGTTACCCCAAGAACACCACACAAATGGGAGAAAGCTGTCCCAGTGACTGTAGTAGTCTCGCCCAAAGTTTCCCTTCTCCGAATCTCACTTCTCACAGGGCCATGCTCTTTGAGAAACATAAGGAACCAAAATGTATTTATCCTTTAATTTGTATGATGTCAGCCTTTGATGGCCAAGATAAAGCGAGGAGTTCCTGAGAATGAAAGATAAATAGTCTACTAATCATGGTTGATCCTGTGATTCAATTTAGTCTCATGAATCATAAAATAAACAATTAAACATCAGTTTGTTTATGGGTCATCTGTAAGGCCCGTGTAAAAGGCACAGATCTAAAATGAACACAGGTGTAACAGCCCTCCTCTTTCTCCATGACTTTGGCTCTGAGCTCATAATTTATAGAAATGTATATATAAACATACATACATTCATACATACATATGGCATTCAAGACTTTAAGCAAAGCCCTGATCCTTAATTCTGGCTGGATTCCTTGGATAAGATTTCCTA